>NW_025780860.1:0-46121 GCF_021130785.1 Homalodisca vitripennis
CTTATTTCATGTTTTAACCATTTCCCTACCACTAAAACTACAGAGGCTGACGCTCAATCTCTTTTTGTTGGAAAATTTATTCTATTGATTTCATAAAAAACCGAGATGGTTGGTTATGAATATCAGCTTGGCTCTTGACCCATAGAATAATTGCTTCAATGTTATGTTTTTATAAACGATTACCTCGTACATAATATTAAATTATTCATTACAATTTATGTTTAATTTAATTAACTATAACATTTACTAGTAACTCTTGTAGTGTACAATAAATATGTGTTCATGGACTAACGTGAGAAACTTTCTTTTAAAATATCTAAACATTTACATAAATTTTCATGATTAAAACAAATGAGTGACTTTTCGACATTTAAATAAAATATATTAAATAAGAAAATATGAATTTCAATATTAAATTATTCATTTGATTTCTACACATTATAACCCTTTCTTTTCACTATTTAGGTTGGAATTGTAAATGATTAATGAACCATAATATATATAATACTAAGTTCCTAAAATTACTTACGTTTTTATTACACTTGACACTTATTACGCCTAAAAGATATTTCCCCGCACACGAACACAAGCACTGGCACTCCCGAACTTCCTTTATCTTAAATCCCGTCCTCGACTTCCTTCTCTCTCGTTGTGGTGGATTTTTGATGTAGTTACCCCCGCCAGCTCTCCAATGACCACGCCCTATGCCAAATCTCTCCATCATATTGGTGAGTACCAATTTTTAATATCAGCATGGCTGTCCCTTACCTCGTTCGCACGGTTTTTAGAAATAAGCATTTCCGCTGCTTAAACAAGCATTTACTGTTTGTTCATCATCGGTGTCTGGGCGGGTGTGCGTATCCACTTACATCCGGAGGATGTTTGTCCTCGAATTGTAATACAAGACTTCCTTTCCAGCAACTATCTGTACATTGATTCTATGAATTTTATTTTTCTAATAATTACGTATGTCTTACAACGAGTAAATTAGGTTGGCTTCACTTAAATGTATTCTATCCCACTTCAAGACTCACCCAAGTGAGATGACTTATGCCACCTCAACAATTACCGAACGTACGTCTCTTCACCTCTTAGAGGTAGTAAATATTTAACACACTCATACCGCTGACTATCTCCTTCCGACATCCCATGGATGTTACATCATGTATGTTTAACTGTTCTGTTCTTTTCTTTTTATATGAAATGTGTTATTTTGACATAAACTATGATATAAAATAACTATGATATTATTTTGCTGAGCGTTAGCGAAGTCTATAACTTGAGGGACTTTTTAAATTATTGTCTGTCTATCTATCTGTATGTATGTCCGCACGATATCTCGAGAGCGAACTTACTTTTAGAATAGACTAGAATGTGAATGATGCCTTATTTCTATATACTCAATGAAGATGTACAAGCCTTGTATTTCACTCCATGGGATTTGGCTCAGCGTTGGCCAATTTCTTTCCACATTGGTCGTATGGGAAACCAATATGGCAACGTGAACATTGCAGAGTACTTAAATTTGGAAACGAACTGATTACAATAATATGACCATTTTAGATGTGAAGTTGTAAACACATATTGTAGAGTAATTGAAAAGTGCTATGGGCTTGAAATTGTGATGGCAAACCCAGCGTACCTGTTACGCGATATGTCGAGTGGCGTACTTCTGTTTTTTTTTCTTTTTTAAATAATATGCCGTGACTGAATTAATATACTAGTTTTAAATATCCCGATTAAGTTGACCAAGTGTAATGAAAAATACTGATCTTGTAAAATGGGGTCAACTTCTATTGATCATGGATCGGGAATCAATAAGACCAAGTTCTTCTTTTATTAGTTTTCTTTACGAAAGGAACTGTAACAAAAGCACTCCGAGTGTAAAAATGAGTTTCACAAGTATACTAAAATATTTGTTTATATTAAAATAGTTAAATTGAATATATATATATATATATATATATATATATATATATATATATAATAATAATAATAATCTGGTATTATGACTGAAGACTTCATGTCTCAATAACTTGCAATGAATTACCGAAAATTATAAGATTAAAAGTGTTGCATTATCTAGTTTAATTCGTTCTTAAACAGCTATAACGAACAAATATGGATTGTATTCCACAACCTACTAAATTTATGCAATCGCCAGAATCCTTTTGGCAGCTGTATTGTGATTGAATTACGATGTTTCCAAACGACACACAATCCTTCAACATCAAAGGATATGGTGACGTCATCCATTAACTGTCGGGCCCTTGGTCGGCTCTAGTCTTCCTAATACTATGGATAAATTGTGGCTATGAAGGAAATTAAATAATTCGTCTATTAAGTTTTCAGCCATTGTATCTGTCCGGTGATTCCTCAAGATGTTTACATACTGAAAAACAACACATCATCACCATAGGACATGGCGGCTTCATGTATCAACCATCCTGCCCTTGATTGGTTCTAGTCTCCTAAATAATAAGCATACATTATGTCTATGAACGAACGGAATAATTAATCTGCTCAGTCATTTGTAGCTGTCCGGTGATTCTTCAAGATGTTTATAAACTGAAAAACAACACATCAACATCAGTTGGTTGCTTTAGTCTCCTAATACTATGAATACATTACGTCTATGCACAAACTAAATAATGAATTAACGAAATTTTCCAACATTATTTTTTGTCAGGTGTCTGATCAAGGAGCTTACAAACTGACACACAACACAATCGGAAATACAGCAATATATCTACGTAACCTACGAAACCTCATCACGTTACGTGGCGATTGACCTGCCATTACCCCAACGACCTTAGGGCAGCATTTTTACCATCACAAAGTGAGCTCCCCTGATGAGGAAAACGAGGCAGGCCTTATGGAGCAATCATTCAGTAAAACGTGTGTGTAAAAGACACGGCCTTTACTGGTCAAAGTATAAAGCTATAAATTGAGATCTCGAAGCATACTTTAGCATCGACAGACCTTAAAAGTAGAATATTTTTGTTCAGTATAGATTTAAATTGACCTGCACTAAAATTGGAAAATACAGTTTTTTGATTATGATATAAGAATTTGTATTTTGAAATTCGTACATTTTGCAATAATATTTTTTATAAACCAAATTAACGAATTTGTTAAGTTAAATATCTATTAGTGCAAGTGCACTCAATGTTGGCCGAGTTTAAATGAATATTTTACTTTTGGTCTTATACAATAAACATAATAGAAACGAGAAAATATCAGGATCAGTATATTGTAAAACAAACTGAGTACAATCATATAACATTTAACATGTGAGATAGTAACGAGTGAAGCCTAGCTATAGATATTCGTGTTCAGACTAAGTAAAAGCCTTTTATATTAACTGGGCGTGGCGAATTTCCTTGGGTTTATCAACATAAAAAAAACGTGATTAACCGTAAAAAATACAAGAAATTGTGGAACCATTTCATTTATCACGATTAAGTAGGTCTTGTACGAGAATTTAATATTTATATTAAGTAATCTCTAATAATTGGTGAGTACTTTGATTTGTTATAGAGTGTTATGTGTTAGAGAAGACCTATGCTAATGTGAGAGTATTATTACTTTAGGTCGGGGATGACCGTAATGTTTTCTGTATTAACAACTGCAACTGAAACTACAGTTCCAGGAACTAGTATATACTAGCAGTTTTTAGGCGATAACTTATCGTTAGAGGTGAAAAATGAAAATTAATGTGCACCGTTATAAACTTGCCATCTTTGCACTTATAAATAAATCTTTATCATAAGGTTTATCAGGGTTCTACAATTACTGTTGGAAAATATTTTTTACTTGTTATATATTCAAGCATACCTGTTTTGTACAATGTTTAAAGTTTCCTCGATTATAGTCTTAAAAATTGTTTGTTAGTGGTAATAGAACTAAGACGTGGTCCAAACAAATAAATCCAACGAAACTCAAAATGGTGCTCTTGAAATTTTTTGGCATTCCTAATATCTGCAGAAAGCTTTTCCCACCTGTGGTTTATTTGTTGAAACCCTGTATTTATATCTGAAGCAGGGCCTGTGATATATAATTACAAATATTTGGTAGAGCGCCAAGTGATCTAAGAGGTCGGACTTTGGATCTGAGTTTGAGATTATGCAGGTTTTAAACCTGTCTGTGACCTTAGCACTTTTTTTATCAGCACGATAATTCTTATACTGTATCTACTTTTCCATTTGTTTCTGTTTGATAAGATCCTCGCACAAGCCAGTGAACCATGAAAACGGACAGAATAAACTTATATACAAAGGAGTATCGAAGGATCAACAGAAACATAACGAAAGATGTAGCGCAAAAGCGGATAGACGGACGGACCAAAAGAGCTATTTCGTTAGGCCAAGAGGAATCTATGTACCAAGTTTCAAGTCTCTAGACACTTTTTATTAAGAGTCCGTTTGCATAGATGAGCAAACGGACAGAATAGCTAGATAAACGTTTCACTCCAAAATCAATGGCGTTCTTTCTTGACCCATATATAAAATTTAAAGTCCCTTTGACACTTTCTATCAAATTCTATCGCACAGACGGAGAGCAAACTCGAAAAAGACACGATTTCAACGAGGGCCTGTCGGTTCCTTATAAAACCGAACATGTAAAGAGGGTGATAAAGTTTTTATGCTGCTGATCTTAAACAGTAATATCGTTGAAATCAGACTACTCGATGTAATTATAGTTAAGGAGGCTGACTTGAGAATAAATCGTGGTGGAGACACTGTGTTAGAAGGCAAGAAGTTATCCTTGGGTTGAAGATTGGTGAAGGGTAAATCATCCGCTACTATTTCTCTCTGGTGAGAATTTGTTTAGTAAGGCTTAACTGAACAGACAGGAGTTTTATAAGTAAAGTACTTTATTCAATATGGAATAAAAATATAGTAATGACCTTTTTGTTGATAACAAACAACAAAAGAGTGTATCAGTATTAGTTACCAATGAATCCAAAAACACATAATATTTCATGGAATATTATAAATTGTTTTAAAATATTATATACAGTGCGATACGATTACTGCTCCGTTATAAGAAGGTTAATGATAATATTTTTGGCTGTTAAATCTCTAAATGAAACAACAGAGGCCCGTATATGAATTATGAATTTAAGGTTGATTCAGTCAAATAGCGGTTATGCGTAAAACGCTGTTTTGGTGCTTGCTCAGTATATATAAAGGTCAGTAGATATGAATATGGCGGTTCTAGCTCACTTTTGGGACAGACAGAAATTCCATACAAAATACTGTTTAAAGGACAATAAACGAATCTGTAAAATCAAACAGTAAGGCGGTTCTAGCTCACTTTTGGGACAGTCAGAAAATCAACGTAAAATACTGTTTAAAGGACAATAAACTAATCTGTAACTCACGAATGAAAAATTAACCGAATCTATAGCTGTTTTACTGTTCATTGTAGGCTTCTAATTTCTAAGCTGTTTTAATGAAAAAATCCAGAAATCTTCGAAATCTTTATTCCACGAAGTTAATTGTAACACAGTCTTTATCTTTAATAGTCTTCTTTCCAGTAACAACCAAGTGTAATTTTTCATTTTTGTTCAATTCTTTAATCTTTTTTTCATCCAAAACAGTCAAAAATCTGTTTGGCAAGTGTACTTTACAATCTTCCAACTCGGCAATTATTGTAAAACCCGAATTTATCTTTTATTTTCTCCAGATTCACAATTTTGTATTTCTTATTTTCTTCTAATTCTATTAATCTCTTGTATTCTTTGAACTTTAAATCACCAACCTTATTCAACTCTTGTAACAGCGCCATTTACATAGAAAAAAATTAATACTTCTACACTTTTAAAGGTGAAAAATCAAAACTATACTTCCAAAATACACAAAAAACCGGGGTTTTGACCCTAAAAACGTGTTTTTAGGGTCAAAACCACAGCTCTTAAGGTGCATATACTAGAGTTTTTTGAAAAAATCCTGAAAATCTACTGAATTTCTCTAATTATTGCGAATTTTTAGCTTTAAAGTTGATAATGTGAACGATATTTCTCTCGAAAAATTCTGTTGTAAATATATTAAAATCTTAATGAAAAATCTTAGAAAAGTTAAAGAAAAAAAATATTGAAAAAATAGTATTATAGAATTTAAATTACCCCCTACAAACCAATATAGTAATAAAAGTACTTTTATTACTATAACTATACTATTTTTTTCAATAATTTTAAGTCTTAGTTTACAGATTTTTCTATAATAAATAGAAGAATCTACAGCTGTTTTACTACAATTTGTGCTGATTTGTGTAAAATTCTAGTAAAATTCTCCACTTTTCAAAGTGTTAGTTAAACAAATTTTTCTTCTTTAAATAGAAGAATCAAAGGCTGTTTAACCATAAATTGTGCTGATTTTTATCAAATTTTGATAAAAATCCTTAGAAATCTACTGAATTATTGCTATTTTTCAGCTTAATAAAAAGATATTTCACTAAATAGTAAAACTTGGCACATTCAAATTTTTGCTCTTTAAAATATGGAGCGGAAAAAGATAGAGTGCCCGTACTGCAAAAAAGATGTTTTTGAACATCATTTTACCCGACATTATAAGTCAAAGAATCATCTGAAAAATAAAGATATTTATGAAAAAGAATTAAATTATTTTGAAGACTTGGGCTAAAGAAAATCAAATTGCCGATCACCAAAACATGTATAATATAGAAAAATTGCGTGAACTAAAGAAAAATTTTAAGGAAAGTAAAAAAGATCTCAATCTATTTAAAGATGAAAAAATTCAATCAATCGCTGAGAAATTGTCCATTGAAACAAACGATAAAACTAAGTCTGAAATGATCGAAGAAATTGACAAAACTCTTAACGAAAAACCTGAAAATATCATAGACGTTGAAGTTTTATCCTCTATCCATGGTCTTTTCAAGCAATACATTTTAACGAATTTAAATGAAAATTTCATGTCAATTTACAAATATCTTTCTATTTTGCGTCCAGAAATTAAAAGTTTAATCGAAAAATTTCAAGAAACCGTTAAAAATATGAAGGGCTATCTCTCTTTAGAATGCGAATACGAACGTACTTTAGTGAACGGTGAAACACAAACTTGTCCAATGTACTTTACTATAAAAGCAGACGAAATCTTTGACATAAACGACTTTATTACTAAGCAATTTAATAAATTAACACATCGAGAACAGACAAATCATCCAAATCGAGGTTCTGGATGGACATTAAAACGCTGTAAACAACTGATTTTGAGCCTTAATAAACACGAATTTATGAACGCAGGATCATATATCGATTTACCAAAGAAAATCAAAGATAAGAAAGCTTGTATAAATATCAAAAATAAAGATGATTATTGCTTTATTTATTCTATCCGATGTGCTATTGAAAAACCTGAAAAGAATGCTGATAGAGCAAAACAATACGAACAATTTGTAAATGACGAGATATTTTCAGGTTTCGAGTATCCAATGTCCTTAAAAGATATACAATTATTTGAAAAAAGAAGTCACAATTCCAAGTACAAATATCCAAAAATGTCTATAAATATCTACAGTTATGATGAGAAACTCAATATTGTTCCGTTGCAAATTTCAGAAGTTTATGGCGCCAAATTAGAAATCAATTTATTGTATGTAAAACAAGATGAAAAATCTCATTATGTTTTTGATAACAGATTTAAACAAACTTGTATTTTCTCAGTTATCTAAGCATGAACACAAAAAATTTCTATGCAGAAGATGTTTAAGCCATTTCTACAAATCTAGAGATTTAGCAGACCATTTAGAAATTTGTAAAAATCACGAAGTTTGTAAGCCAATTATGCCGTTTCCGGGTCAAACAACTAAATTTACTAATTATCAAAAGAAGTTTAGCCATCCGTACGTAATTTATATGGACTTTGAAAGCATATTAGAGAAGATTCCCACATGCAAAAACAATCCGCAAAAATCGATCACAACCAAGATTCAGAAGCACATTCCATATGGTTTTACTCTATACTTAGTGTCTAATGTGACCAATCGTATGTACAAGCCGATATGTTATCGAGCAAAAAATGAAGAAGATTTGCCAAATGTTCCTGCAAAATTGTTTGAAGAGCTCAATAAATTATCGAAATACATAGCTACAAAATATAATTTCTAAGAACAAAAAACCTATGAAATTAACTGAAGAAGAAGAAATTTCATATCAAAATTCAAATCTTTGCCATATTTGTGAATGTGAGGGTTTTGATAATCAAACAAGAAAAAAAGTACGAGATCATTGTCATTTAACAGGTAAATTTAGAGGTTCAGCTCATTTATCTTGTAACTTGAATCTCAAATTTCCTCAGAATATTCCAGTTTTCTGCCACAATATGTCATGTTACGATACTCATTTGTACATAAAAGAGTTGGCAAAACAGTATGGTAATGTTGATTTGATCGCAAACACAGATGAGAAATATATAAATTATTCTGTAAATTCTGGATATGGATATGAGTTTGAAGATGATAAACCAAGAAAGTTCATCAAGTTTTCTTTCGTAGACACGTTCAGATTTATGGCATCGTCTATTGAAAAGTTAGCTAAAAATCTAAAGAGAGATGATTTCAAGCATACAAATCATTTTATACAAGATGGTCTGAACGCAATTCTAGATAGACAACCAAATGACGAAGAAGAAATCTTTAAAATTCTATCTGGAAAAGGCATATTTCCTTACGAATTTATCGATAGTATTGAAAAACTTGATTACACAGAAGAATTGAGAATTCAAGATTTCTATTCACTTTTGACAGACGAGAGCATATCTGAGAAAGATTTTCAACATTATTTAGCTGTTTGGAATAAATTAAAAGAGAAAAATCTAGGAAATTACTCCGATCTCTATAACATTCAAGATGTTCTATTGCTCGCTGATATCTTTGAAAATTTTAGGAATATTTGTTTGAATTGCTATAAACTTGATCCAGCACACTATCTAACAGCTCCCAGTCTTGCATGGGATGCTATGTTAAAATTAACGAATATAGAATTACAATTAATTAGTGATTATAATATGTATTTGATGATCGAAAAAGGTATTCGCGGAGGCATTTCTCAATGTATTAAACGATATGTGAAAGCAAATAACAAATATTTAAAAGATTTTGATAAGACAAAGCCTGAAAACTATTTGTTGTACGTCGATGCTAATAACCTTTATGGGTATGGCCTAATGCAAAATTTACCATATAACGAAATCAAGTGGATGGATCCTAAAACGTATACAACAGCAGATTGGAAAGAAACAATTTTGGAACTCACTGGCGACGAAGATTATGGCTATATTCTCGAAGTCGATCTAGAATATCCGAAGAATTTACATGAAAATCATAAAGATTTGCCTCTTGCTCCAGAACATTATAACAACAAACTTTGCACAACTCTACTGGATAAAACTGAATATGTTGTTCATTCGAGAAATTTGAAATTCTATCTGGAACAAGGAATGGTGTTAAAACATGTGAATAGAGTTATTGCATTCGATCAGAAGCCTTTTATGAAAGATTACATTGATTTTAACACAAACATGAGAACCAAAGCTACAAGTGACTTTGAAAAGGACTTTTATAAGCTGATGAACAACTCAGTTTTTGGAAAATCTATGGAAAATGTGAGAAACAGATGTGATATTAGACTAGGAAATGAAGAATTTTCAATGAAACAGGCCAAGAAAACGAACTTCAAATGCTTTAACATCTTTGACGACAACTGTATAGCGAGTCACATGTACAAACAAAAGGTTAAATTTAACAAACCGATTTACATAGGATTTTCAGTTCTCGACCTCTCAAAATTGCTAATGTACGAGTTTTATTACAACAAATTAAAGAAGTTTGATCCAGATTTGAATCTGTGTTACATGGATACAGACAGTTATTTTCTAGAATTGAAACGAGATCCTTTTAAAATTATTAAAGAAAATATAGATGACTTTGATACAAGTGATTATCCAAAAGATCATGAATGTTTTCACGACTAAAAATAAGAAGGTAATAGGGAAATTCAAAGATGAGTTAAATAGCGAAGTTTTAGAAGAATTTTGTGGTTTAAGGTCTAAGATGTACTCGTACAAATATCTAGATAAAAACCCAGTTAGGTGTAAAGGAATTAAGAGAAGCGTTGTAAATAAAACAATAAATATCGAAAACTTAAAGAGATGTTTGTTCGAAGATAAAGAAGAATTTAGGGAGATGACTGTAATAAAAAGCTATAAACATGAATTGTATACCATCACCATAAACAAGCTGGCACTGAACGCTAAAGATGATAAGAGAAATGTCCTAGAAAATAAGATCGATACAGTACCGTATGGATATAAAGGCGAAGCAAAATCTAATATATTAGATGAGTTAAATAAACTTGGAAAACTTTGACATGTAAATGGAAGATGATTTGATTCACTGCCACAAATGCAAGAAAAAAACGAAAAATATAGATTCTAAAATCGTTCAAACTCAAAACGGGTTGTATAGAATTGCAGCAAAATGTTCAAAATGTAAGACAAATAAGAGTCAATTTATAAAGAATCCAAATGAAAAACAAGTAAAGAAAGAATTAAAGAATAAGGAAGAAATCGAGATTGAAGCTAGAGAAATTCATGCACCAGTACGAAAGAAGTTTAAAAAGAGAAAAAATTATAACATTAGGAATTGACGATTTATGGGCAGCAGATTTAGTTATAATGTCTAACTATTCAGATCAAAATGATGGATTCAAGTATATGTTAAATGTTATTGATACTTTCTCAAAATATGCTTGGTCAAGAGCTATCAAAAGAAAAAACGGCAAGGATATTTCAAAAGCCTTCGAAGATATAGTAAAAGACGCGATAAAGATCAATCACAAACCGCCAAATCTACTTCATACAGATAAGGGTTTTTAGAGTTTAAAAATAAAGAATTTAACGAAGTTTTGAGGAAATACAACATTAAGATTTATCATACTGAAAACGAAGAGAAATCAAGTATCGTAGAGAGATATAACAGAACTCAAAATGAGAGAATGAAAGTTCTTTTTGAGGTTAATAAAAACTTTAAATGGATCGATATTCTTCAAAAAATCGTAAACAATTATAACGATACAGTTCACAGCACAATCAAAATGAAGCCCAAAGACGTAGATAAGGATGCAGAAAAGGAGTTTTTAGAGACCGTTTTCAAGTATGTTCCACCTGAAATTCACACGAAAACTAAATTTAAAATCAATGATCATGTAAGAATTGTTAGTAAAAAACAAACATTTTCGAACAAATATAAGAACAACTGGTCAAGAGAAATCTTTGTGATTTATCAAATTAATAACACAGATCCTGTAACTTATAGTATAAAAGATTTAAATAATGAAGAAATAACCGGAAAGTTTTATGAATATGAATTGAGAAAGTCAAACATTTTTTTCTATATAAATGGAGGCTCAAAAGAAATGTTCAATGTGCAAAGAAATAAAAGGTTTTGAAGCTTTTTATAAAGATAAAAGTAGAAAAGATGGAATTATTTATAATTGTAAAGATTGTTATAGGAAGTATCATAAAGAGCTGTATGATAAAATAGAAAAATTAACTTTGGAAGAGAAAAGAATGTCTTAAATGTAAAGAAACTAAAAAAATTTCAGAGTTTAATAGTCATCCCTATAGTAGAGATAAGAAAGACTCATATTGTAAAGATTGTGTAAAGAAGAATCACCATAGATTATATTATGAAGATACTCAATGTGAATGTGGAAGAACTATAAAATGGTTAAATAATTATCAAAAACATTTACAAACAAAATATCATAATTCAAGAGTTTTTAGTAAAATTGAGTAACATTTTCATCGTGTAATTTAGATATTCTATAAATCAGTCGAGATTCTGCCATATTTGTAGTAAAATGATTTCCGTTGTATAAAATATTCAAAGATTCTTTCATTTGGTTGTAGAGATTTATACTATTTGGATCTCCTTGTCTTAATAAAATTTCCATTTCTGGGTAATCAATTTCAAGTTCTTTCAATCTTCTCGGTATTTCTCTCTTTTGAGCTCTGATAACGTAATAAGGATATTCCCACATGTGATTCTTCTTAAGAAATACAAAAACATGGTGTTTATTTTCTTAGCAAAATCTTTACAAACAAGGTCTGGTTTCATTAAGTCAATTTTTACACTTTGTTTTGCGATTATTTCCCGTTTTTATTTCATCTTTAATTTGCAAGTGTTTTAACTTCGTCCTCTAAATATTTAATCTTGTTTTCAAGTTTGTACACACCAAATTTACGAATACTTGGTAAAACTTCTTCTAAAACCCAATCTTGAAACATTTCTGCTATTTTCATTTTAGATTTCAAGATTAAAGAATATATGCCTGCTTCATTGATGAAAACAGTGTTTTTTTGAAAGTTTGAAGGCGGGGGCGAATCACCCCTACCTTCAGAATGTATGTTTTCGAAGCTTTTTTTATATTTTTCTTTGACATGTTCTTTAATTGCTTTCTTCGTATCTTTATATTCTAACACCTCTGCAACATCTTTCGCCTTAAACCAAAATTCATTATTTTCGTCAACAAATGTTAAAATTTCTTTATTATTGAATTTGAGTAAGATTCACAACTGACTCCATTTAGATAGAAAAAAAATTTAACTAGTAATTTTTATTTTGAGAATAAAGCCCAGATTCATTAACGAAAACAGTGTTATTTTGGAAGTTTGAAGGTAAGCTATTTATAGCCCCCCTTATATTTAGATTAAAATAGAAGTTTTTTATCATCTTCGTCAACGTTTATTCTGATCGTTTGCATAGTATTTTCATATTCTAGAATTTTTTGCTACGTCTTTAGCCTTAAACCAGATCACATTGTTTTTCGTCAACAATCGTAAAGATATGTTTGTTATTGAATTTTAGTTGATTATTAAGTAGGTCTACAACTGACTCCATTTAGATAGAAATAAAATTTAACAAGCAATTTTTATTTTGAGTATAAAGTCCTGATTCATTGATGAAAACAGGGTCAGGATGAAGATTTTGAAAGAGTCGCGATTCGATACCCTTGTCAGAATCTATGTTTTCAAAGCTTTTTTTTGTATTTTTTCTTTAACATTGTCTTTAATTCGTATTTTTTGTGAATATTTGTGAGGTGGCCCTCGAGGGCTACCTTATCTTTTAGATAAAAGTATTGGTATTTATCATCATTATCAACTCGTTTTGAAAGTTTGAAGGTAAGAACGATTCGTTCCCCCCTTGATTCATCATTCTTTCGACAATCTTAAATATATTGTTGTTTTACTCTCATTATTTAATAAATTTCCCTCAGAGTCTTGAATAGTGTTTGATATTTGTTGAGGAGAGAATGTTTACTAAACAAGGATATTGTGCCTTGCTCTCCACCTCCCTAGGTAACTGTAATCTGTTACCTTGTGTAGCAGAGTTGCTGGAATCTGCAACTTCTCAGCTACTTATCAGAAAATCAAGTTTAAATTTATATACATTTGAGGTTTAAGTTCAGTCTCATTAAATTTTGAAAAAGGGCACTCCAGAAAGAAGGAGTATGTAAAAGCGAGTCGAACGCTCGTACCGCCCAGTGAATTGTGATTATCATCAATGACATGACATCACTTTCTTTTCACTATAATGTTGTCTTGTAGTGGTCTTCGGACCTATCTACGACTGAAGAGACTAAACAAAGTCGAAACAACAGAAGCACACCTCCATCCTGAAAGACGGAATGGTTGTAATTTATTGACGCAGGCTCAATCAATTTAGAACATGCAAGCCACGCCGTAACGTAGATTCGGACACACACGAAACGTAACGTGCGCCGACATCAATACTCGGAGAGGTTGATGTTTTGGTTTTGAATTCTAAATGTAATTAAAACAATTGGCAAAGGGTTTATCCCTTTCAACCTTATAAAATGATAACCTGTAATGGCGTCAATAATTCCCCATCACTATTACGCGCAACCGGGTTAAAGACGTGGGGCACGCTGATTTTAATCGCAGCTATCAACCAGTAAAAGCCATCTTGGCTATGGGAAACCCACACGATCGCCGGATAAGCAGATGCTGACACGAATTGTGAAATAGAGCCTAAACGTGCAACTGTTTGATGGTACAAACGATCTTGAACGTCTGATTGAGAAGACGACCTCACATCACCGAGGATTTAAGAACTATACATACTCCTTCTTTCTGGAGTGCCCTTTTTCAAAATTTAATGAGACTGAACTTAAACCTCAAATGTATATAAATTTAAACTTGATTTTCTGATAAGTAGCTGAGAAGTTGCAGATTCCAGCAACTCTGCTACACAAGGTAACAGATTACAGTTACCTAGGGAGGTGGAGAGCAAGGCACAATATCCTTGTTTAGTCTTGAATAGTCAGAACGATTTTTTGAATTCTTTTAATATTTTTTCTAATTGGAATATAATCGATTTCATTCGGTTTTTCACTGATTTTTGATCCATAAGCAACATTTGGGAAAAAAGTGTACAAAATTTCAGATTCTTTGTGTAAATGTTCGGTATGATTTTCAAAACTAGGTTCAACGAGATTACAATGTACTTCAATTACATCAAACGGTCTAAATTTTGGCGTTTTATTTCCTAAATATACCTGATTTGGCTCAATAGTTTCTTGAACAAACCCTAACAAATCTACAATAATTGCTGAAAACATTATTCTTACTGGTGATTTTATTTGAATTTTATTAGAGAGATAATTTTTTTGCATTTCAAACTTGTTTTCGTCAAAGTTTAAAGATTTATCTGATTGTTTGAATGTTTTCAGATAATTTTTAAGGGAATTTTTTATTTGATCGAAAGTATAATATCCTTTGTTTAAACCATAATATTTTGTTATGTTCTTCTCACTAAATCCTATACAATAAGGAGAACTTTCACTAATATTTATTACAAAATTGTCAGAATAAAAACCGCTTAAACCGATAAAATAATTTGATTCTTCCTCTAAGTGTATAGGATGTTCCAAGTTTAAAACTAATTTAGAGCTTTCTGAAGTCAACTTGAACAGCTTCATTTTCGCAAGCGTTGCTTCAAGATGAAAATCTTCTATTTAAATGGAGAAATTTTTAAAGCAAAAAGATCAGATAAAACTTCAAAACGTTTGAAGAAAATAAGAAAGATCAACCAATCAGATTGTTAATTGTTGGTTCAAGTGGATGTGGAAAAACAACTTTACTATTGAATTTTATCTACAATAGGTTGATTCCTTATTCCAATTTGTATGTTTTTAGTAAATCTTTAGAACAAGACGCCTATAAAAAATTACAAGAAAGATTTGAAAATATTGAGAAAAACTTAAGCAAAAAGGTATCACATTTTTATAATGCTTCTGAGGACATAGTTCCATTAAGCGAGTGTAAACCCAATTCGTTAATCGTTTTTGATGATTGTATTTTGGAAAATCAGGACGTTATTAAGGAATATTTCGTTATGTCTCGTCACAAAAACATATCTTGTATCTATCTTTCCCAATGCTTTTCAAAGGTTGATAAACATGTTATAAGAAATAATCTGAATATGTTGTGTATTTTTAAGCAAGATGATCACTATTCGAGAAAGATTTATAACAATTATGTGGGATCTGATATGAGTTTTAACCAATTTAATGAGCTGTGTGATAAAATTTTGGAAGGGAAGACTACGGATTTTAACTATTAATCTAACTTTGAAGCCTAAAAAATGGTAAATATTTGAATAAATTTTCTAATATAAATGCTGCTCAGTGGTCTGGCAAATCTACTTGATAAAATATTTGTTACAATTATTTTTACATTATCTTTACTTTTTATTTACATTATGAAAACAACTGAAAAACGGTAAATCTGTTCACGTTTTTACGTTCCACGTTCACGTTTACGTTCCACGTTCACGTTTTTACGTTCCACGTTCACGTTTTACGTTCCACGTTTCGTGTTTCCACGTTTCAAAATTTTCCTAAATAAATGGTGAACGTAACTTCTGAAGAAGCGAAAAAACTTGATCAAATAGAAAAGAAATTAATCAAAGAATTTAAAGAACAGATTCGAATTGATTGAAAAAGAACAAGAATTTATTCAAAAAATTAATCAACCTGTAACATCGGCAATAAAAAATGTTGAGGGCAAAATTGAAAATGTTTTAAGCGATAATCAAAATTTGATGAATTTTGGTTCCAGTTTGTACGACAATTTGCTGATATTTCGATACCAGAATCTGAGTTTGAATTGCCAAAATTACCATCTTCAACACCATTTAGACCTCGAATCATTGAAGACTCTACCATAGTTGAACCAATAAGTCCTGGAACAACGGATATAATAATTGGTGAAATTGGTAAAAGATTTCTTCCTAGAGCAAAGGATGATAAATTTGGTTTGTATTGGGACAGAAAAAGAAAAGTTTTATGATTGGAAATTTGCCCGTGAATTTTGAGCATAATGATATCATTATTAATGAAAAAACATATGAAGGAACTCAAGGTTTATGGAGATTATTAACAGGCACTGATGTTCCAAAAGACGGTTTATATTCTGAAGAAGACTTGAAAAAGTATACTGAAATTTTATGGAAATCTGATTCAATTTACAAAAATAATGATCCATCAACTAAGAAACCAAAGTCAAGTAAAGGTAAAAAATATCTCAATTTGATTAAACCAATTTGGGAAAAACGAATCGAAGGATCTGGTATAAGAAAATACAGTGATAATAAGATTGAGTACAGATATATCGACGATTTGACAAAACTCGATGGAATTATAAATTATATTTATGCTCAAGAGAAGGCTGGAAACAACAATTTTTTGAACGAAAAGAAAGCGATTAAAGATTTTATTTCGAACAAACTTGACGAAATGATTGAAAAACCTGATGGAATTAAATATTTAAAAAGAATTTTTGCCGGCAATAAGTTCATCTATGATTGAAGGTAGCGGAATTTTGAATGATTTTATCAACAATTTACCTTTTGAATTACACGTACCAACTTATCAGTATCTGGGGCCTGGCACAAAACTCGAAAAAAGACTACAAAGAGGAGATCCTGGTATAAATAAATTAGATCAAGCTGCTATGGAACACGATATTTTTTATGCAAAACATAGTGACACAAATTCCAGACATATAGCAGATAAAGTTTTGCAAGATAAGGCAATGGATAGATTTTTATCAAAAGATGCTAGTTTAGGTGAAAGATTTGTTGCACTTCCAACAGTTGGAGCAATGTTTTTGAAGAGAAAACTAGGAATGGGAATTGAAGAGAACTTGAAATTTTAACTATATAAATGGAGGTGAACGTAAATTTCAGCAAAAATCAGAAAGAAAAAATAAAATCCGCTTTTAAGAAAAAAATACCCGTTAGTATTCAATTTAAAATAGATCAACTAAAAAATGGCGAAGATAAGATATTTTTAACAAATAGACAATACAATAAACTCGAAAAACATAAGAAAAACAATAAAGGAACCAGAATAGAATTTTCTTATAATCAGTTGAAAGAACTTAAAAATGGTGGACTTTTGAAAGATTTATTAGATTTTGGAGAAAATATTCCAGTTGTTAAAAATGTTGTTCCTTATGTTCGTAAAGCTGCTCCAATCGTTAAAAAAGATGTGATTCCTATTGTTCGAAACATTTTAAATTGGTTAGATAAAGAGTTGGAAGATGTTACAGGATCTGGATTAGATGAAAAAACTTTGAATTACGTGAAATCAAACATTAAAAAAAATTTGAACCCTTAACATTCGGAGAATTGGAAGAAATCTGCAAAAATATTAAACATTTTAGAGGAATTTTCATGAGAGATACATTACCCGAAAAAGTTAAGAAATTTGAATGTGGAATTGTGAATTTAGACTCGATTTTGGGGAGTGGAACGCATTGGGTTTGTTATTATAAAAATGATAAGAATGCATGTTATTTTGATTCGTATGGAAGAATTGAGGACAAACCACCTATAGAATTGATCAAATATTTGAAAAAATCAAGCGTCTACTACAATGACTCTCAGATTCAAGACTATAAAGATCCCCCAATTTGTGGACATTTGTGTGTTTTTGTTTTGAATGAACTGAGTAATGGTAAAGATTTTAAAGAAGTTGTTAACAAATTATTGCTTAATAAATATGGATTCACAAAATATTTTTTGACGTATTTGGTACACAAATTATTCAAAATGTAGATAATAGTTTGAATTTTGATAGTTTGAGAAATGAGTTTGATAACAAGTTAGAAAATTTATTACAAAACCTTCCAGATTCAGATACGTTTGCTGTCGAGATTGAAGATTTTAAAGCAGAATATGATAACATACTTGCAAATTTCATGAGTTCAAGTGAAGTTGCTGATAAAATAAAAACATTGAAAAAAGAATTTCAAGATGGTGCAACAAAATTATTTACCAATTTAATGTCTCATATCGAAAAAGCTGATGAAATTACTGAAGCAATCAAAGTTGAAAAGAATTATGTTAGTTTGGGCTAATAAGAAAAGAATTGTCGGTGTTCGACCTGGTATTGACAAACATGATGTTGTTGTTAAAGAACAAATTTTAAAACCTCTAAAATTATCAGAAAACATCGATATTGTTTGATTTACATGATCCGAATGTTAAAAATGCCTTAGATTTTAAAGGAAAAAGAATTAGCGGTGTTAGTAAAGGAATTAATCCATTTGATGTTGTTGTAATGATTCAATTAGAAGATCCTATTAAAATGTTTAATGAACTAAAAACAAAATTATGAGAATCATAAACAGCATGTTAAAGATTTTACGACAGAAGTCTATGATAAGTTAGAAGCCAGAAATAGAAGATCAGTAGACGATGTTGGTGAAATTAATGAAAAACTTACTAAATTTAAAGAGTCTTTTGATAAGTTTAGTTTAGATGCTACGAAAACTTTTGAGAATATTGGTCATAAATTTGTTGAATACAATGATTCTTATGCTGTCAAATTTCAAAAATTAGAAGAAAAACTTAATAATATGGAGGAAGATCTTACTGAAATAGGTATTCGCGTAGGGTTTTTATGCACGATAAATTTTCCCTAAATAAATGGCGCTCATTTGTGTGAGATGTAAAGAGAAAACTGCCACAAACGATATAAAATACTATGCAAACATCAATGGAGTTTAAGAGAATTTCTGGAAAATGTGCTGAATGTAACGCTAAAAAGAGCCAATTTATAAAAACTTGAAATTTTTTTCTTAATAAATAGAGATGGCGGGACATTACAGTGCTTTCGATCTTTTTATAATGCAACACGAAAGAGATTTGAAAAAAGAACATTGGGATGATATTTCTCAAAAATATGAATTATCCGAAGATATGATGAGATTATACGTAAAACAAATTGAATTGGTATAACATTGCAAAATATCAAAATCTGTCCCCAGAGTTCATTCAAGAAAATATACATTATCAATTAAAAGATCATATGTCCGTTCTTTGCCTCTATCAACACTTGAGTATAAAGTTTTTGGATGAAAATAAAGATACAGTTGATTGGAACAATATTATAGATAGCGGTTACTATCCTGTGCAGATTTTATTGAAATATGTGACCGAGATCGCAAAATTTAAGGAACAGAATCCTGAATATGACGAAGTAGATCATTAAAAAATGACTAAAATCTTTTCTTATCGACTTATACATGATGTTTAAAATTTCTAAATTTTCTCTTATTAAATGGTGGACTACAAAAAGTATTCAGGCGATATTGAAAGGGCGGAGTTTAAAAATTTCTATCCAATTAGTAAACAACATTTGAATGAACTGAATAAAAGAACTGAGTTTAATATTTGATTTTGGAGATAACTTTTGCTCGTCTAACTTCCAGTTTTATATTTCTGGAACTTTAACAAAACAAGATGGTCAAGCGTATCTTGGAACTGATAATGTTAGATTAATCGATAATTTTATACCGTTTTTATTTTCTAAGATTGAAGTAAGAAAACACAATAAATTGATAGAAGAAGTCGAAAACTGTGGCCAATTAAGCACAATTAAAGGAACTATTTGTTATTCCAAAAGTGATGTATTTTCAAACAGTTTTGAATCAACTTTTAAATTTGGACAGTTTGAAGCGGTCGGTGGTTTAGCACATTTTGGCTTAGGATTCTTTGAAAATGTAAATTTTCCAATCTATAAAGGAGGATTTTATCTAAGTTTTATAAGAGCAGAAGACGATGATGTGATTCTGAAGACTGCAACTGGAAATGTTATGCCTGTTGATGGCAAAATTACAATTAACGAGTTTTTCATTAGAGTTCCGATGATTGATTACAAAACCACGAGTAAAATTAGGTTGATTGATGAAATTATAAAATCTCAAAACATCACGTTTAATTTTCTAGATTGGCAATGTATTGAACAAAAAGGTATTTCCGGAACAACTTATTCGTTCGATATCACAAATATTTATAGAAATATCTTCAATCCCAAGTTCGTTATCATTGGTTTTCAAACAGATAGACAGAATAATCAAGAAAAAAATCCTTCAAAGTTTGATAGTTTGGATGTAAAAAATATCAGAGTAAAATTGAACGGTTCTTATTATCCAGATGAATTACAAAATTTAAACATTTCCGGTGGTCTTTTTCAGAATCATGTATCAGATGTATCAAGATTTTAAGAAAGTTTACTACAAAAATATGGAAATGTATTACAACCCCAAAGAATTTATAGCAAATAGACCCATTTATGTCATTGATACAACAAAGAGTTTGACAAATATTTCTAGTTCAAAGAACGATATAATTATCAATATGGATTTTCAAAATGCTGTTACAAACGCGATTTGTTATGTGGTTGTGGTTTCTGAGAAATTTTTAGCCTATGATGTGATTAAGAACGATATTAGAGAAATTCAGTAGTTAATGATGTTTCATATTGTTCTCTTTCATTCCTTCTAAAACTTTAAAAATATACTCTTTCGCTGATGAAAAATCTCGATTTCTTCCGTAATAATCTTTGTAATCATAGACAAAATATCCTAAATAGTTGAATAATAAAATAAAATCATTTCTTTTTATCTCGGTAGTTGAAATATAAACATAAAACCATTTGCGCTGAAAAATTTATATCTCGGCAGACTTAGTTCCATAGCTTCCATTTATTCTTTTTGTAAATGGAAGAGTATAATGCCAACTGTTACAAGTGTTATAATAGAGGAGAAATTATTGATAAAAGATTAGTTTGTAGAGATTGTAATTTTAATTTTGTATGAAAGACCTAAACCTAAGAAATTTCGAAATAAGCTAACACATTTGAATAATCTGCTTAGAAAATTACAATATGGAGATAAGAAGCAAACAAAATTTGTCTCAGAAATTTAGAAAAAAGAACAAAAATTTTTACTTATCTCTTGGAACCGTTGACAAAATTATTTTCCTTTTCAAAGAATACATTAGGTTTGTAGGTTTAAATACACACGTTTATTATGAGAAGATTTTACCTATAATCTTTCACTATTTAGACATTGAATTTGACTACGATTTTAAACCTGAAAATCTTTGATGATTTTATAGTACATTTGGAGAAAGTAAATGAAGAACCTCATGAAAAGAATGCGGTTTTACTCACATTCTCCCCGGTTTCTCGAGTGATTGTTAGCAAATTTCATTATTTCCGTTTATAGATCTTTTATTAAGATTTCTGGATTTTTTCATTAAAAACAGCTTAGAAATTAGAAGCCTACAATGAAACAGTAAAACAGCTAAAGATTCGGTTAATTTTTCATTCGTGAGTTACAGATTAGTTTATTGTCCTTTAAACAGTATTTTACGTTGATTTTCTGACTGTCCCCAAAAGTGAGCTAGAACCGCCTTACTGTTTGATTTTACAGATTCGTTTATTGTCCTTTAAACAGTATTTTGTATGGAATTTCTGTCTGTCCCAAAAGTGAGCTAGAACCGCCATATTCATATCTACTGACCTTTATATATACTGAGCAAGCACCAAAACAGCGTTTTACGCATAACCGCTATTTGACTGAATCAACCTTAAATTCATAATTCATATACGGCCTCTGTTGTTTCATTTAGAGATTTAACAGCCAAAAATATTATCATTAACCTTCTTATAACGGAGCAGTAATCGTATCGCACTGTATATAATATTTAAAACAATTAAATATTCCATGAAATATTATGTGTTTTTGGATTCATTGGTAACTAATACTGATACACTCTTTTGTTGTTTGTTATCAACAAAAAGGTCATTACTATATTTTATTCCATATTGAATAAAGTACTTTACTTATAAAACTCCTGTCTGTTCAGTTAAGCCTTACTAAACAAATTCTCACCAGAGAGAAATAGTAGCGGATGATTTACCCTTCACCAATCTTCAACCCAAGGATAACTTCTGCCTTCTAACACAGTGTCTCCACCACGATTTATTCTCAAGTCAGCCTCCTTAACTATAATTACATCGAGTCTGTTCAACGATATTACTGTTTAAGATCAGCAGCATAAAAACTTTATCACCTTTACATGTTCGGTTTTATAAGGAACCCGACAGGCCCTCGTTGAAATCGTGTCTTTTTCGAGTTTGCTCTCCGTCTGTGCGATAGAATTTGATAGAAAGTGTCAAAGGGACTTTAAATTTTATATATGGGTCAAGAAAGAACGCCATTGATTTTGGAGTGAAACGTTTATCTAGCTATCTGTCCGTTTGCTCATCTATGCAAACGGACTCTTAATAAAAAGTGTCTAGAGACTTGAAACTTGGTACATAGATTCCTCTTGGCCTAAGAAATAGCTCTTTTGTCCGTCCGTCTATCCGCTTTTGCGCTACATCTTTCGTTATGTTCTGTTGATCCTTCGATACTCCTTTGTATAAGTTTATTCTGTCCGTTTTCATGGTTCACTGGCTTGTGCGAGGATCTTATCAAACAGAACAAATGGAAAAGTAGATACAGTATAAGAATTATCGTGCTGATAAAAAAAGTGCTAAGGTCACAGACAGGTTTAAACCTGCATAATCTCAAACTCAGATCCAAAGTCCGACCTCTTAGATCACTTGGCGCTCTACCAAATATTTGTAATTATATATCACAGGCCCTGCTTCAGATATAAATACAGGGTTTCAACAAATAAACCACAGGTGGGAAAGCTTTCTGCAGAATTAGGAATGCCAAAAAATTTCAAGAGCACATTTTGAGTTCGTGGATTTATTGTTTGGACCACGTCTTAGTTCTATTACCACTAACAAACAATTTTTAAGACTATAATCGAGGAAACTTTAAACATTGTACAAAACAGGTATGCTTGAATATATAACAAGTAAAAATATTTTCCAACAGTAATTGTAGAACCCTGATAAACCTTATGATAAAGATTTATTTATAAGTGCAAAGATGGCAAGTTTATAACGGTGCACATTAATTTTCATTTTTCACCTCTAACGATAAGTTATCGCCTAAAAACTGCTAGTATATACTAGTTCCTGGAACTGTAGTTTCAGTTGCAGTTGTTAATACAGAAACATTACGGTCATCCCCGACCTAAAGTAATAATACTCTCACATTAGCATAGGTCTTCTCTAACACATAACACTCTATAACAAATCAAAGTACTCACCAATATTAGAGATTACTTAATATAAATATAAATTCTCGTACAAGACCTACTTAATCGTGATAAATGAAATGGTTCCACAATTTCTTGTATTTTTTACGGTTAATCACGTTTTTTTATGTTGATAAACCCAAGGAAATTCGCCACGCCCAGTTAATATAAAAGGCTTTACTTAGTCTGAACACGAATATCTATAGCTAGGCCTTCACTCGTTACTATCTCACATGTTAAATGTTATATGATTGTACTCAGTTTGTTTACAATATACTGATCCTGATATTTTCTCGTTTCTATTATGTTTATGTATAAGACCAAAGTAAAATATTCATTTAAACTCGGCCAACATTGAGTGCCTTGCACTAATAGATATTTAACTTAACAAATTCGTTAATTTGGTTTATAAAAAATATTATTGCAAAATGTACGAATTTCAAAATACAAATTCTTATATCATAATCAAAAACTGTATTTTCCAATTTTAGTGCAGGTCAATTTAAATCTATACTGAACAAAAATATTCTACTTTTAAGTCTGTCCGATGCTAAAGTATGCTTCGAGATCTCAATTTATAGCTTTATACTTTGACCAGTAAAGGCCGTGTCTTTTACACACACGTTTTACTGAATGATTGCTCCATAAGGCCTGCCTCGTTTCCTCATCAGGAGCTCACTTTGTGATGGTAAAATGCTGCCCTAAGGTCGTTGGGGTAATGGCAGGTCAATCGCCACGTAACGTGATGAGGTTTCGTAGGTTACGTAGATATATGCTGTATTTCCGATGTGTTGTGTGTCAGTTTGTAAGCTCCTTGATCAGACACCTGACAAAAATAATGTTGGAAAATTTCGTTAATTCATTATTTAGTTTGTGCATAGACGTAATGTATTCATAGTATTAGGAGACTAAAGCCAACCAACTGATGTTGATGTGTTGTTTTTCAGTTTATAAACATCTTGAAGAATCACCGGACAGCTACAATGACTGAGCAGATTAATTATTCCGTTCGTTCATAGACATAATGTATGCTTATTATTAGGAGACTAGAACCAATCAAGGGCAGGATGGTTGATACATGAAGCCGCCATGTCCCTATGGTGATGATGTGTTGTTTTTCAGTATGTAAACATCTTGAGGAATCACCGGACAGATACAATGGCTGAAAACTTAATAGACGAATTATTTAATTCCTTCATAGCCACAATTTATCCATAGTATTAGGAGACTAGAGAGCCGACCAAGGGCCCCGACAGTTAATGGATGACGTCACCATATCCTTTGATGTTGAAGGATTGTGTGTCGTTTGGAAACATCGTAATCAATCACAATACAGCTGCAAAGGATTCTGGCGATTGCATAAAATTTAGTAGGTTGTGGAATACAATCCATATTTGTTCGTTATAGCTGTTTAAGAACGAATTAAACTAGATAATGCAACACTTTTAATCTTATAATTTTCGGTAATTCATTGCAAGTTATTGAGACATGAAGTCTTCAGTCATAATACCAGATTATTATTATTATTATATATATATATATATATATATATATTATATAATATATAATATATATATATATATTCAATTTAACTATTTTAATATAAACAAATATTTTAGTATACTTGTGAAACTCATTTTACACTCGGAGTGCTTTTGTTACAGTTCCTTTCGTAAAGAAAACTAATAAAAGAAGAACTTGGCTCTTATTGATTCCCGATCCATGATCAATAGAAGTTGACCCCATTTTACAAGATCAGTATTTTTCATTACACTTGGTCAACTTAATCGGGATATTAAAAACTAGTATATTAATTCAGTCACGGCATATTATTTAAAAAAGAAAAAAAAACAGAAGTACGCCACTCGACATATCGCGTAACAGGGTACGCTGGGTTTGCCATCACAATTTCAAGCCCATAGCACTTTTCAATACTCTACAATATGTGTTACAACTTCACATCTAAAATGGTCATATTATTGTAATCAGTTCGTTTCCAAATTTAAGTACTCTTGCAATGTTTACGTTGCCATATTGGTTTTCCCATACGACCCATGTGGAAAGAAATTGGCCAACGCTGAGCCGAATCCCATGGAGTGAAATACAAGGCTTGTACATCTTCATTGAGTATATAGAAATAAGGCATCATTCAAATTCTAGTCTATTCTAAAAGTAAGTTCGCTCTCGAGATATCGTGCGGACATACATACAGATAGATAGACAGACAAAAATGTAAAAAGTCCCTCAAGTTATAGACTTCGCTAACGCTCAGCAAAATAATATCATAGTTATTTTATATCATAGTTTATGTCAAATAACACATTTCATATAAAAATAAAAGAACAGAACCGTTAAACATAAATGATGTAAAATCCATGGGATGTATGAGTGTATTAAATATTTACTACCTCTAAGAGAGGTGAACAGACGTACGTTTGGTAATTGTTGAGGTTGGCATACGTCATCTCACTTGGGTTTAAGTGAGTCTTGAAGTGGGAAAGAATACATTTAAGTGAAGCTAACCTAATTTTACTCGTACATAAAAGTATAACATTTAAGCTATTATTCTAGGAGTCAAGAGCCAATTTGACATTTATAATCACCATCCTGTTTTTCTTGAAATAAGTACAGGAATTTTACAAACAAAAAATAAATTGAACTTCAGCCCTCTGTAGTTATAGTATGAGGGGAAATGGTTTTAAAACATGAAATGAGAGCTTTTCCTCATATTATATTGTTTCTAATTAGATGCTCATAAAAACCAACATTCAAACACGTAAGTTACCGTTAGACAATTAAATAAAAATACCAAAATTGCTTCTTTAAGGTTTTTTATATTATTAGGTGACACCAATTTTGATTTACTTGGATGGTTGGTTTTGAGTTTGCAAGCTAAGAAAATTATAATGGGAAAAAAATATCATTTCATATTTTTAACCCATATCTACTATTTTTATTCATATCTACTAAGGTCACATCCACGCTTTGCCTGGGTTTAAATAAACTATGAATGTGTTATATTATTACCGCCTGATATTCACAATTAAATATCCATTAATTTATCCGTTTTAGTCCACTGCCCACTTAGGCCATGCACATTAACAAAATTAAATTTAGCTGTTTTATATAAAAGTCTGCTGTAATAAAAAGTCTACTGTAATATATTTCAAAGGTACACGTTTTAAAATAGTTCAAGTGAATTTTAAACATACTATTGTACGATTTACTCCTGTATTACATCGATCTTAAATAACTGACATTCATCAAAGTGTAAACATTTAAAATAATATCTCTACTTTCAATATTATTTATCTGCACAATACAGAGTCACTATTTCAATTTTAATATCATAGTGTATTTTCTGTGTTCAATCATGACATCATAATGATGTAGAGTCGTCATTACTGTTTTGGAATTTAGTTTTCTGAGTAAGCCAACCAATGTATCCACATAATAATAAGGTATGTAATCCATCCATCCTTCTGACTGACGTCACTATTATGTGGAGCAGATTTGAGCACAGGTTGGCTCAGTCATGACGCAAGGTTATACTCGAGAGAGGTTAAAAGTTGAGGTACACTAATCATGAAGGGAGTGAAAAGACAACCCTGAAGAATCCTTAAGGAGGATGAAACTATTTTAAATCTGAACAATTGTGGTCAAGATGGAAGAATGAAAGGTTCGTGGGGAGTCGTTGAGTAGAGCCAAATTAGTCTTCTGGGAAGATTTAATCAGAAGAAGAATTATTAATCAACTGAGAGGAGGTGATCACGATACCATAAAAAGTAAAATAGACTTGAATGACCTAAATAGTTCACAATAATCATCCAATGGTCTTTAGCAAAAAATACGAGTTTAGTCGAAAATTTGCACACCATTTTACACCCAAAAGATCCAGTACGCTAAATGGCCAATTCCTTTCTTAGAGTAAACCATGGTGATTTCACCGAAATATAGATTTTTGCTCTAATACAATGCAACGTGGTTCTTCTCTTTGACCATTAGTATGGTATCAGTAGTAGTTGTGTTTATAAAATGTAGTGGGTACGGCGGTTATCGCGAGATGTAACAGAATCAAGCAACATCGAGCATGGCTGCTGCTTGGATGGTTGACTGCTGAGCGATCCTGTCCTTGCAAGCAGCCCGCCTGCCCGGCCATTGTTGGTGATTCGAAAGTCCTCTCCTAGCCGTTGGTCCGCAAGTTAAGAGAGGGCTTTTTTGCTCTAATTTAGCCTGCAAATAAAACATTCTTTGACTATTTTTAGTATTCAGCGATGCTTTAATATCAAGGAATTAAGACTGCAGCTTGAGTAAATGTATGTATCGTTCTAAAGCCATTGGCTCGTATTATGAGTCCGATTAGTCACCAGCCTGATATAAAAAAGTAAATTGAGTTTAATGAATGATTTCATTCACACAGGTTTTTACTGGGTAAGGCCACAATTAAAAGTATTTGCTCTTAATGAAATGTAGGTCACAAGTCTTCAACTCTGGGAACATGTAAGTCTTGTGTGCACTGGGTCTCAAAATGAAAGTTCAGCATCGGTGATTAAAAGTGAGTTTGCTTTTAGAGTTGGCAGCCTTTATTCAGGTTTGGTCAATAGCACGACTGCAGTTTTAATTGACGGCCTAACGTAACTTCTTTTGAGGTTTTATGATGACTTATGTTGCTGCAATTTTAGTTGGTGATATCAAGCTTGTCATTTTTTTTGCTTCAAATAGCTCGTAAACCAATGGGTTAATAGATGACAGCCTAGGAAACAGGGATAAATTGAGGGTCTTTATTATATGGGCTGATACGGGTTAGATATGTTTTTTTATGATGGAATGATTGTAAGGAAAACAGGATTTTTCCGGACATTAACCATCGTTCAAAGATGCAGTAACACGACGTTTCGAGATCTGCAATCTGATCTCTTTTTCAGCTATCCTAACAAGCATGTTATGTGTCGACTCCATGTACACTACATCTAAAACATGAACTTAATAAAAACTTAGCTAAAGCATACGGGCCACAGTAGGTGAGCACTGAACAATCAACCACAGATAACTGACCAGAAGTTAAAAAAATGTAATAAGAATTATAACAATATAGTTATTTGGAAAATTTTATATATATATATATATATATATATATATATATATATATATATATATATATAATAGTATTTTATTTTTCAGAAGCGATAAAAAAATCTACCATAATAAAACTTTACTTGATTTCGAAAGAGAGTTTAATAGTTTGCTCTTTTATCCTGAAAAAAAAACAATGTTTATTATTTCCTCAGCCAACTTGCCACATAATTAAATTTAAGAATTAACTAAGATAATATATTGAAATGCTAGATATTGTTGTCATTATTCCTTCACAACATGGATATAACTCAAAAGGTTGAGGTATTTCCAGATGAAATTAAACATAAGTACATAAAGGGTCTGCCTACTCTATACATGAGCACTGAGACTGTCCCGCACTTCTCTTGCATAAACCAACGCCTCTGACGACAACTCGGCTAATGGATCACGCAATGGTTCTGAGCCTTTTAACCATTGGCCAGCTTGATAATAGTGACCTAGCACTTCCGATATTGTGGCCAGTTCATTTTTACTATGCATTTGTATTCTATATTTCATAGTCAAGATCTAAACAGTAGCCATAATATTAAAAACCCTTTCTTGTCCAAAGTGAAATGAGTTTCACAGTGTTGCTGAAAATGTCGGAACGGACGCGGTGTTAAAGTTAAACACTCATTTATTCATTCCAATTGTTTCACATCATCTACAAAATTTACAACGTACAATTTAATGCAACATAAACAAAATAACAATATAAGGTAGGCTGAGCCTTAGTGGAGAAATTTCATGTCTTTATGTCTATAAGGACGCATGGCATTTCAAAAATGAACTGGCCTATACACATAAAAGTTTATATGAAGCTTCATTTCTATAAGGGCAACACTGAGTTCGAGATCTTAAATATCATCAAATTGGCAAAGAGAAAATTGCAGAATAAATCAATTTTAAAACAAGCTATGTAAAATAATATGAGATTTTAAAATTTGAATTTTTATCCATAGCGTTAAAAGAAAACAACAGAGTGGAAAGTCAATGTAGAATTTGGTGACAAGATTTGATTTCAGCGCGCTCTTGCATTTTTAGCAGTATCCATACTTCACCGAAACTTTTACTATATAAACACTGCTATGAAACCTATCACAATTAACAAAAATATGGATATTTAATGTGGCAAGATACATAGAGAAAGATTTAATCGGTAAAATTTTAAATTTAGCATTAAAATTCATTTATATATATATATTATATAATATATATATATATATATATATATATATATATATATATATATATATATATATAAGAATGAATGTTATGATTGTGTACACATAACCATGGAATTTGGCTTCGCGTTATTTAAGTCTAACATTTCTCTTGTTCAGCTCTTAGGATAGGAAGCTTAGAAAACTTCACCTAGTCCTATAAGGACCTTTGCGCTGCTTCCTGAGTCTTAGGAAACGAACCCCACCAACTCCAAAAGTCATATTCTGAAATACCTTTTAAAATCAATAAAATCAAATTCTTACTGTTTATTAACAATAATAAACTGCATGGAACATTGCCATAATCATATACGTATAATCTTTACAAACACTATATTACATATAAAATTATTTAGATATGCCGTTTAGAATTAAATCAGATACCAAATATCACTTAACATGTCAATTGAAAATACAATTTATAAACTTACACCGTCAGAAACAAGCCTCCTAAGAATTCCTCCTCATACTCTGTTCATGAAATAGTGATTCGGCCATTTATTTAAATTATTGAAAGATATTCACTAGTTTTATAGTCTGGTAGAGCATTAAAATATTTTGGCCCAAGATATGTGGTCGTTTATAAAAAATGATGGTGATGCTTTGGAGCCACAAGACAGGTTTTGTATCGTGAGGAATAAGGATGTATATGTACTGTAAAGGATGACAGGATTTAAAAGTAAACACACACATTGAATATATGAACAAGGATGGAAGGGTAAGGAAATGTTCACGAGGGAATACTTCTCGGCAACTCTCCCGGCTCCCGAGACCACAAATAACCCTCACAGCCGTTTTCTGCAATCTAAAAACCCGGTTGAAAGAGGATGACGATGAAGTTCTCCAGAGGAGAATACCACATGATACCAGTGGAAAAGATAACCGTAATAAACCATTTTAAGAATAGATGTGATTAAGAATCAAGATAAATATCTAAGAGAAGTAATGGAACTGTTTAGTTTCCTACACAGTTGATTAATGTGAATTTAATTTTCTGTATATCTCGAAAATTAAACGAGATGCAGGTTTGAAATTTGCAACAATAACAGGGACAACTATTATATACACCTGGTGTAATGCTACCTTGAATCAAACAGTAGGGCTACAGTCAGTCAAATCCATTGGTGAGACATGCTCCATCAGGCACCGATGCACTCATTAAATTTATATATTATAACACACGCATCAATAAATTTGCTTCCTTTAAAGAGTAGAATTGAAAAAGCCATAGAATATATTATTTCTGTGTTATACCGATAAAGACACTTTCAAAAAGGTTTATGTGATGAAAACAGTACAATTTCTAAACTAACATGTGATGAGTGAGTGATACATAAATATTGAAGAGATAAAGAATATATATGAACCATGAACATAACAATCAGTCTTACTCAGTTCAGGAGCTACACATGAATAGATGCTTGTTATAGAGGGATGGACAGAGTTTGCGACGCGTTGTGGGATTGGTGAGGAGGGTGGACATAACAACCAGTCTAACTCAGTTCAGGAGCTACACATGAATAGATGCTTGTTATAGAGGGATGGACAGACTTTGCGACGCGTTGTGGGATTGGTGAGGAGGGGTGGACATAACGACCAGTCTAAACTCAGTTCAGTAGCTAAACATGAATAGATGCTTGTTATAGAGGGATGGACAGAGTTTGCGACACGTTGTGGGATTGGTGAGGAGGGTGGACATAACAACCAGTCTAACTCAGTTCAGGAGCTACACATGAACAGATGCTTGTTATAGAGGGATGGACAGAGTTTGCGACGCGTTGTGGGATTGGTGAGGAGGGTGGACATAACAACTAGTCTAACTCAGTTCAGGAGCTACACATGAATAGATGCTTGTTATAGAGGGATGGACAGAGTTTGCGACGCGTTGTGGGATTGGTGAGAAGGGTGGACATAACAACCAGTATAACTCAGTTCAGGAGCTACACATGAATAGATGCTTGTTATAGAGGGATGGACAGAGTTTGCGACGCGTTGTGGGATTGGTGAGGAGGGTGGACATAACAACCAGTCTAACTCAGTTCAGGAGCTACACAGGAATAGATGCTTGTTATAGAGGGATGGACAGAGTTTGCGACGCGTTGTGGGATTGGTGAGGAGGGTGGACATAACAACCAGTATAACTCAGTTCAGGAGCTACACATGAATAGATGCTTGTTATAGAGGGATGGACAGAGTTTGCGACGCGTTGTGGGATTGGTGAGGAGGGTGGACATAACAACCAGTCTAACTCAGTTCAGGAGCTACACAGGAATAGATGCTTGTTATAGAGGGATGGACAGAGTTTGCGACACGTTGTGGGATTGGTGAGGAGGGTGGACATAACAACCAGTCTAACTCAGTTCAGGAGCTAAACATGAATAGATGCTTGTTATAGAGGGATGGACAGAGTTTGCGACGCGTTGTGGGATTGGTGAGGAGGGTGGACATAACAACCAGTCTAACTCAGTTCAGGAGCTACACATGAATAGATGCTTGTTATAGAGGGATGGACAGAGTTTGCGACGCGTTGTGGGATTGGTGAGGAGGGTGGACATAACAACCAGTCTAACCCAGTTCAGGAGCTAAACATGAATAGATGCTTGTTATAGAGGGATGGACAGAGTTTGCGACGCGTTGTGGGATTGGTGAGGAGGGTGGACATAACAACCAGTCTAACTCAGTTCAGGAGCTACACATGAACAGATGCTTGTTATAGAGGGATGGACAGAGTTTGCGACACGTTGTGGGATTGGTGAGGAGGGTGGACATAACAACCAGTCTAACTCAGTTCAGGAGCTACACATGAACAGATGCTTGTTATAGAGGGATGGACAGAGTTTGCGACGCGTTGTGGGATTGGTGAGGAGGGTGGACATAACAACTAGTCTAACTCAGTTCAGGAGCTACACATGAATAGATGCTTGTTATAGAGGGATGGACAGAGTTTGCGACGCGTTGTGGGATTGGTGAGGAGGGTGGACATAACAATCAGTCTTACTCAGTTCAGTAGCTAAACATGAATAGATGCTTGTTATAGAGGGATGGACAGAGTTTGCGACGCGTTGTGGGATTGGTGAGGAGGGTGGACATAACAACCAGTCTAACTCAGTTCAGGAGCTACACATGAATAGATGCTTGTTATAGAGGGATGGACAGAGTTTGCGACGCGTTGTGGGATTGGTGAGGAGGGTGGACATAACAACCAGTCTAACTCAGTTCAGGAGCTACACAGGAATAGATGCTCGTTATAGAGGGATGGACAGAGTTTGCGACGCGTTTGTGGGATTGGTGAGGAGGGTGGACATAACAACCAGTCTAACTCAGTTCAGGAGCTAAACATGAATAGATGCTTGTTATAGAGGGATGGACAGAGTTTGCGACGCGTTGTGGGATTGGTGAGGAGGGTGGACATAACAACCAGTCTAACTCAGTTTCAGGAGCTACACATGAATAGATGCTTGTTATAGAGGGATGGACAGAGTTTGCGACGCGTTGTGGGATTGGTGAGGAGGGTGGACATAACGACCAGTCTAACTCAGTTCAGGAGCTAAACATGAATAGATGCTTGTTATAGAGGGATGGACAGAGTTTTGCGACGCGTTGTGGGATTGGTGAGGAGGGTGGACATAACGACCAGTCTAACTCAGTTCAGGAGCTAAACATGAATAGATGCTTGTTATAGAGGGATGGACAGAGTTTGCGACGCGTTGTGGGATTGGTGAGGAGGGTGGACATAACGACCAGTCTAACTCAGTTCAGGAGCTAAACATGAATAGATGCTTGTTATAGAGGGATGGACAGAGTTTTGCGACGCGTTGTGGGATTGTTGAGGAGGGTGGACATAACGACCAGTCTAACTCAGTTCAGGAGCTAAACATGAATAGATGCTTGTTATAGAGGGATGGACAGAGTTTGCGACGCGTTGTGGGATTGGTGAGGAGGGGTGGACATGCGACAAAGTTTCTTCGAGCGGATAATCGTGTGAACAGGACTTTCAGCACGCTTGCAATTCAACAGTGTTGGACAATTAAAACTCTCAGACATATGAACCGCAAATCATCTCTCTATTGTTTGAATACCGCGTAATAATTTCAACAAATATACTGATTAAGAACGTTTTTTGCAAATGACGAAATGCGAACGGTTTTTGTATTATTATAAGATGAGATTACGTCACATATCGCAATCTACTTCGTCGAGGCTGCCAACATAAATGCCCACCTATACCTCATTTAATTCTTGAGATGTCCTGCGGACGGATAGAGATAGAAAAAGTTACAATAATACAGTGAAGACATTTTTAAACAACTCTGCAGATAAAAGAGAAATTGTTGCAGCCTACTGAGTGATGTGCTTCATTAACACTCAGCCAAATTCCATGATTGGATTTGCACAATTTTTTATGTCAAAATGAAAAAAGAAGGTTTCATGCAAAATAAAGACTTTACTGAAGAAATCGTTATTGCGATACATGATAAACACCTTTTTTATCTTTAGGTTTAATACCAGTGTCCCAGATAATAAAATACACTATTATTGTTTCTTTTGCCTCAATTAATAAAAACGTCATACGTTGAATCCTGTTAGATGTGGAAGAAATTTATAGAAGAATGGGTGAGCGATTTTGTGTTCCAAGAACGGAGAGTATGCTGGTATTTTTTAAAACTTACTTCACCAACCAGGCAAATGTTTTTGAATATTTTGGAATGATGCCTTACACATTCTTTTACATCTTGGGAATAATAACTCTAAAGATGCATTCTATACAGGTCTCCTTTCTCTCACTGCACCAATAAGTAGTTTAACCTCCCATTGAAACTCAAAACAAATTTCAAGCAACTACAAAAATTCATTTAGAACAACAAACAACGTAGGTTGTGTATTGTTACAATTCCAAATTCAACTTAACATTGGAAGCTTGTCGGTGAAAGCAAATTTATTAAATTCCTGATTTTTAGTCAAGCTTTTGCAAGCGTACACTTACAATTACTGTAACCAGCACCGACAAGTTGACACTTGCTTTCAACGCTTTCCTTCAAGTTTTGATTCTACAAGCGCTTTCACAGCAGTAATGGTAAATACCGTTATTATTTAATAATCTGTCACAAAAATAACGTGGTTAGTTGGTATTTACGATCCAGTAATCTGTTACCGTGGTAAACATGTTACCAGCTGACCCACGCTCAGTATTAGCATCATGATGTTACTGAACTGACGTTATTAAGTTGCAAGTTAATCGTCAGACTAAATCTACGTGTGTGGGGCTGTTTAGACATAGTATACGAAAATTTAAGAAACTCAGTAGAATGTAATTTTAGACTGGTAGACTACAAGGAAATATACTAATTATGTCATTGCGTGATAAAATTATTGATTAATATTTAAACTGAACTAACTATACAACAAACTAATATTTAGATTAGTAGACTAGGTACTTATAAATGACTATTTGTAATTAATGATAAATGAGAACGCACAATTGAATGACGAATAAGTTAGTTTTTTAAAAAATTTTTCAGAAACAAGTCTACGTTTCTAATTTCATGAATACATTTTATTTATTTATTTCAAATTTATTTATTATTCTTTGTCCATCCAGCACCATCCAGCTCAGTCCATTATGTTATTGCTTTCTCAGTAACGTAATACCAGAAAAGCGTTAATAGAACAGGTATGTACCTAGCCTCAATGTATCCACGATAATAATCCCGGCTGTTACTCAATAACCATGTTACTCAGTAACCTAAACTAATACCAGAAAGACGTCATGAGAAAGCCAAACAATTCAGCACAACCATTACTGAAATAACAGGGTGCTACCGGTAAAACGTTATCCTGGTAATAGGTTAGCACTAAATAACGATGTTACCAAACACTAATACGTTTTATACCACCCATCTCTATTGCACAGGCGTGCACCACCAGTCTACTTACTCAAGCGTACTTCTAATATATACGCGCCCTAATTCTGCTCGTCTTCACGGACAACCGGCCTGTGCGAGAAACTTATCAAACAGATAAGAGGTGGGTAGGGACAGTACAAGGTCGACGTAACTGATAACAGTGAAGTCACAGACTGGATATTAACCTGTGCTATCTCAAAATTAGACCCAAAATCAGACATCCTAGATTACTCCACCACCAATGCTCTCTTAACCTATGCTAGAAAATTAATTATTTCGAATTATTAAGTAAATTAAGTAACAAAAAATTAAATTACCTTTAAAGCAGTAGTTACGTAAGAAATACTAGTTCAGTGGCTTCCTCTATGTTAGTATGAAGAACCACAATTGCAGTGGAAATGAGGCTATTCTAACCAAACTAGCTCAGTTTGCATTTGCAGTTACCCCATTTCAGAGCTGAGGTTGTTTGAAATACACATAATCACCATTCAAAATCACACTTTGTTAAATATAAACTCACGAATTTCTGAAAACAGGCTGTAATTTGTTTATTGCAGTGCACACAGTAATTAACGTTTGTTAATCATTACAAAGCGCTGTGTGTTTACCGTTGAACGCTCTAAAACTCTCAACATTGTACTTACGCATTGGTGTCGTGATCGATTACCAACTACATAAAGTTGCTTGAGATGCGCTTTCAATGTATCTGTAGTACTTACCATTGGTGTAATATCCCTTTCATAAGTGTTACGTTCATAGTACTGAGTACTAGAAATAATTTGTACTAGAGTTTTTATGTGAAGCCTTTATCATGTCTGTACAATGAGTTCACATTTTAATAGACTTTTTACTACATTTTGTGACTTCGGTACAGATTATATGAGCACGAACGCGGTTATGAAGTTGTTATGGTTCAATGAAGTTTCCCGGCTGAACAGTAGACAAGAATCGCCGATATCACATTCCTTGGAGAAAGCTTCAGCGCAAGTGTCGGATTATTAATAACATTGCTTTACCTTCGCTAGTTCGAATGTGATGTTTTGTTTGTGCTCTTGGCTTCTGTGCAATGAAATTGCTTGGTTCATTCTATCTAGCCTGGACTTTAAGCCCTTTACCAGGTATTACCTAATAATAATTATTTAACTTTGGGTGATAATCCATTGACGCATTTTTTAGTTTTTCAATCCCTTTGGGCAGTTTTAACATCTGAGGAAAAGGATGGATTTCAATCTTTGAAACGTAGTGTTATAATTTTTATAACATATTACGATAGAAAACGTGCGATAACCTGCTAACCTTTTAAATCATCCAAAGGTAATAACATATTTTAAACAAAGATTTAAATTACCGCTATTGCATAGTTCTGTTTTGTTGTCAAGGGATCAAAACTCCGGTTCCGGTCTTGTTTTAGTCTTGATTCTAACGTATATCATCCAACGGGTTGAAATATACATGACCTCAAAAAGTATCTTTGACCTCTGTTTTATAAACTATTATCAGAAGTTTGGAAGGTAAAACAGACTTAAAGATCTTCAAACATGTTATAATATTGCCTTATTTGTTTCTGAAATAGACAGAAAATATAAAATATTTTTATGCATTAAACGAGTCGAAATTCACGTAACTAAGTTTGCTGAAAGAAAATTTTAATTATTTACACAATAAGCTACCCTATGGTTGCAACTGTTATGACCTCACAATAGGATCTTTGATACATATCAAAGTATTAACGGGTATTTGGAGATTAAAAAGGAGATTTAAATTTTTAAATGTGTAGATATTTGTAGGGCTAAATAGACCTAACTCCGCCTCTTGAGTAAAGGCATATTTCATTTCATTTTCATTTTATATTGAAACCACTCTCAAGGAAGGAGGATTTTCTGGACATTTGATATAGTTCAGTGATAGAAAAAGTCAGTAACACTATGTTTCAAGATCTGCAATCTGATCTATTTTGCATGAGGAAGAGATCAGATTGCAGATTTCGAAAAGTAGTGTTATTGATTTTTTGTATCACTGAACGTAGGCAAATGTTTGGGAAACCCTGTTTCCTTCACAATCCTTCCATCGTAAAAAGTAAACTCCAAACAAAGAATTGACGCTATTGTTTTTAAAAATAGACTTAGAGATACAAACTATTTTTATGAATTCTATATACACTGAAAAAGTCAAATTCATGTGATAATTTCAGTAATTTTTTAGCTTTAAAATGATTTTATTTTTTAATGGAACATTGACAAACCAACAAAATATGGTAAGACACATGCCAAAGTTTTAATTACCAACAAAACATTTTTACTCAAAATATGTTCTTGCGGCAATTATATGCAAGAGGAAGCATAAAAACACCACTACTCTATACAAGAGCTCTTATACAAACCACATGGCGCATAAAACATGTAGAGCGAGTGTGAATGTGAGTATACAAGCAGGGGTTCCTTGTTTATCAACAACAGTGTCTACTGGAGCTGAGATTAATTAGTTGAAAACTATTCCAATTATAATTAGAGCCTGAAGGCTAAACGATTGATGCCAATTAATGTGTCTGCTATTAACAAAATCCTGTCTTTTAATTAGTTTCATTTGTATTTAATGCCCTTCACTTTCATTCTACGTGATTGATAAGTTCAAGCGTTCAGTTAATTGTGTAAATCAAATTAAAATTACTGGCTTTCTTCGTTGTTTCATTAATTCTTGTTAACGTTTCGTAAATTTAATTACATTTAGTCTTTTTTCCATAAGAAATAGATACGAAACTAGATAAGTACATACATCAATTATGTTCATAGTTGTGACTTTTTCGTCATTCTAAGATTTTAAATGTAAAATAAAATTATATATTTAATTATAAACGATAAGTACAGAAAAAGACTGCAGTATGTATAAGGCCATATTGCAGAACCCATAACAAACTTCGATAATGAATAATATTTTAAAAAGAATTCAATAAAGTAAGAAACATGCTTATGAAAGCAGTAAGGAAGGCATAATCACCATAAAAGTAAATATTGAATACATATAATCGTACAAACTATCTCTGCATTTGAGTCTCATGTTCACAAATCAAATTTCACGTTAAATCCCGCGGAAATTTATTATGCTTTTGGTAATTACCATTGATTGTTTTGATTAGTTAATAACTGTCTGCATCTGACATAATTTAAATATTTATGAATAGAACGATGATTTATGAAGTTTAATACTATATTTAATTTCATTTAATGGATAGATTATATGTGGATTATACAAATTGATATACACATTCAAAAATATATTATGGAGATTGACAAATACCTACAGACGAATTTAAAGCAAAGATGAGTAAGTGACGAATGTGATTATTGTCTGTGGTTGAGATTTGTTAATAGTTAAAATTGAATATGAGAAAATTATTAGTGTGGACTAGTAGGTAAGGCAGAGTTTGCTACCAGCTAAGATCGAATATGAGTAAATGATGCGTGTGACTAGTGGGTAAGGTAAAGTTTGTTATTTGTGTTTAAGCAATTAATCAGGAATTATGATAATTCTTAAACTTCAACCTTACAGTTTGTATATGTCACTGATATTTCAAAATCAAAATGTTACATAGCTCTAAAGTAATAAATTTTAATTCGTCTGCTGAATGCTAAAAAATGGCGAGTGGGGTTGTCTGATAAAGACGACAGAGTTATCACATATAGCACTTCACTATAGTATTTGTTTTATGCTATTACAGTTTATAGTATTTGTAAAACTATAAGGCAATAACGTAATACAATGTAACTATTTATAACCGAATAATCCGCTTGTATTTCAAATTGTTTTACACAAGTTCAATTTTCTTTCTCAACGTATACATTGTGAATCATAATGGAAAAATACTTCAAGCCACGAGTACTCCGCCATCTCAGATATTGTTTGCCGAGGTCGGGGCTGTCCACTGGGACCTGCCTCAATTTGCGGTAGTTGCCTCTAAAGTGGTGAGCGAGATTGTGGGCAGTGAATCGTAATATAGCTTCTAAACTTATTTCAGGAGCCAAGTATGTGGCAATGTCAGATTGTATACACTGAACATGTGGAGAGTGGATTGGAAATATATGTATTTTTACCATGAATCGCCTGTGTACGCGGTTTGTTCCTATTTTTGTTGGTAAACACCTTAATATTTCATGTCAGAGCAAATTTATACTAATATAAATTTTTTCATTGAACTTTATTTTATATTTCCTACAGTATGAGAGAAAGTACGTTATGTATAAGAATGTTACAAATTTTCGCCACTGTTGAGTGATACAGAGAATATCAGAAGCACTAGGTTTCAGGATCTGAAATCTGATATTTCCCTCAAGTAGGCTACACCATGAACCTAACACATAACTAAAATCTAAGTTTAAATTACCTGAACTAAAGGATACCGATAGTAATAGGTCTGCACGCAACGACCAACCACTGAAAACTGATAGTAAAAACCTAGAAACGGTGCTGGACTTTTTAAATTTATTAATTCCGTTATTTAACGGTGAACCCTTTTTACTTTTAAAATATAATGTAGTAAATTTGGCTAACATTATGAATCAAAACACACACGCGCGCACGCACAATTTGTGGAAAGATGACAATTACGAAACAGATTATTGCAAATTTGGCAATTTTATAAATAGGTAAATAATAAGCTTTAGCATAGTAAGCATTAACAAGATAAGTAAGTAAATATTTTACTAAGGAGCCAATAAATTAATTTTATATCCATAATATGATAACCAAGTTATCAATTCTTTGTTTGAAGGTTATTTTTGACGATGGAAGGATTGTGAAGGAAATAGGATTTTTCCGGACATTTGCCATCGTTCAGTGAAACAAGAAATCAGTAACACTACGTTTTCGAGATCTGCAATCTGATCTCTTCTTCAGGTAAAGAACTAACCTAATACATAATTACAAACTAGGTTAAAATAAACAAATCTTACCAAAGCGTTGTGGCACGCCAAAGTCAGGAATCACAACCTACATGTTGTTTGTCAACTTCACTAACTTTATAAACATGCACTTAATAAAAAACTATATAAAACACTAATCATTAACTTAATGTTTTGTCGTATGGAATTATACTGGGAGTTTACGGCAGAGAACATTTCAGCTCCCAAGCGTGTGGTACAGAAGTACAATAACACAGATTATATCCTAACGAACGCCTTCATTTTCTTGACGCAATTGAGATACAGCCTATCTTGGCGTGTTACGATACTAGTGAACCGTGTAATCTTCCCCACTGAGTTCGAACAACATATGCGGAGATAGTAAGCATTTGTCAACTGGTATCTCAAAGATTGTTTCTTCTGTGCTTTCAACTGAAATGTTCTTGTTTCCTTTATAATACTGTACTATACCGTATTATTCCTTAATTAAGATACCTAGTTAATTAAAATAATTAAAGCGTAATTTCAAAGAGTAATTTTTAATTTAAATAAAGTTACACCTGGATTTATTCTACATCCAGACTTATTATAAAACAAAAGAGATTTTACAAGGTTTTAACAACTCCTCTAGTTTTAGAAATATAATTAATCCAATCAAAAAAATCGATTAAAGAGTCTAGCTATCTTCTAAAATTAAAACTACTTCTTGTAAATAAATTAGACTTGAAATTCTTCTCTAAACATCTTAATAAAAAAATTTAATAGTTATTTAAATTTATTTTAAAGCACTAAATATTAAAATAGTAATTGCTTCAAAACAAAAGAGGTAAATACTTGTAAAAGTTGTTACATATATAAACATGTATAAAATTATTAAAAATTATAAAAAATATTAAAATATCTGAACAATGCAATATTTTAAAAGGTAAAAGTGACTTAAAAAATTAAAATTTCTTCTTGGCATTTTAACACTCCCTTGTGTTTAGGCTAACAGCCTTTAAGTCTGTGGTTAGTGCCGCTCCTGGACATCCATGTCCAAATGAAACATCGGTATCTGCTTTGCTCAGTGTAGGTTCTACTGAAAGGATATAAGTCAGCCAGATGTAAACTCTCCTGGAATAAAAATCATGGCCCATTATTCCTGCTTACACCCTTTCACTGGTATGATATTTTTTACCGGCTGTTCACGCTTTTAAAGAATATTTATATAATTTTCAAAAGCTATGACACGTTGTCTGCTAGAGTATTATCCTAAGAATGTTTTATTTTAGATGGTAAAGAAAATGTAATTGCTCCTATATTTAAAACGTGTTTATTTTTGGAAATAAACTAAAATAAATGTATTAGAGAATGCAACTGGACAAATGTCACATATAGTACATACTCTACGTTTAGTAATAATAATATAGTTCAAAAATATCCCACTCCAACAACGTTTATACATAAAATACGAGTGTACTGGTGAAGCAAACGTGATAAATGTGTTTGTTACTGGCTACAAATCCTTCAAAACTTTGATTAAATTCATTTCCTGTATTGATCTGTACATGAATTTTGTTTGAACAGTGTATTCACCGTAAATTGGATCAAATGCTATATTCTAGCTTCGCCAGATATATAATAGTTTTATTTCAAGAAGTATATAATATAAAATATTTAAAAAAATATATCTTTTTTATGTTTCTTCGATAATGGTTATCATTTTTAGTGTGAACTACTAAATAAAGATTTTATCTCTTCTGTGTCACAGGCTCTAATAGCAGATTCTTGAATGTTGTAGTTCTCTTAAAAATACGGACAAAGTAAAATCCTTGCTTAAATTCTTGGAAGTGAACATTTTCATGTCTGTACAAAAATATAAATTAAAAATATTCGAAGAAAATACATTTGTAAATATCATGAGTTAAACAAATGAGGTAAATCACTCAAATTTTTTTAAAAATATTAATGTTTTTTATCTATTTTTAGTTTTATTTTATTTTTGTCTTGAATGTTCAAATATGGATTTTTAAATTTACCATTTATCAATGATGTATTTAATACAAATTCAAAAAATTACATGGTTTAATTAAAACGCATAAAATTGATTGCTTCCCCGATTGTATACGTTTCATAAACTTTGTGATTTAACCTCATAATAGATATAGTATTAATTTAATTTACGAAGTTACACTGAAAGACTCAAATGTGAAGAACATGTAGAAGAATATTGTATGTGTCTGAAGTAATGCATTTTCTCAATTAACTACTTTATCTTATTTTTAAAATATACCCTACACAATATATTGATCACAATAAATACATGTCAAAGGAAAGACGATACACATGAATAAAGTAATAGTATTTGTAGCTCTTTCAGCAAACATCAGGTTCTCTTAGGAGCGCGTAGTAAATCGAGTAAATGTGGATGCGACAGACATGTTTCATGTCACCTACGAAATATATTACGTTACTGGAATCTAATATAACCGAAAAGCAACAGGTGAGTAGAAATACTGAATGAAGAAGTTGTGAAGTTTTGTTAGTTCTCCTATTAGTATGTTTTGTAACCTCTAAAACTAGATCTGTATATTTAAGAGCTCAAAAATAAAATTATAGCTTTTAACTTTTTTCGAGGTAATTTATTCAAAGCCACATAATTTTAATACAATTCAATAAATTATTCCACCGATATAAACGTTAATGACGATTTCAAAATCTATTATTGATTCAGCTCTTGTGCTTATAGACAGCGCTGAACCAATGTTTTGTCAATATGCGTTGTTGAGTGCAACAATACTGTCTATTTATATTTGAAAGCAGAATTACATAGTTCTCAGTTTGTTGAACGTGTTGTTTACTCTACGATTTTCCGTTGCCATCATAGTTACTCGTAATATAAATGTACAACTTTTTGTTGGCACTAAGTGGAATAATGTCAAGTGAGATAGAACGTGATTAGGATTAAAATTATGTAATTTAAATTAAGCTTAAAATAAAACTGCATTTCTATAGATTTGTTTATTTTTAAATGTCGTGCGGACGGATAGGTAGATAAAAAGACAGACAGAAAGTGGGGTTTGTCCAGTTACTCGTGTAATAGCCTTCCCTAACTGAAATATTGTCATTGTCATTTTGTCTGACAGTCTGTGCGAAGATTCTCGATAAATAGTTCCTAGAAATTGAAACTCGGTGAATAGATTCATCTTAATCCGAGGAATCTTAAAACTGATTTTAGTGTCAAATGGATAAGAGATAGTCCGTCCATTTATCTATCTCTCCGTCTATACGATAATTCTTGATACAAAAGTCATAAAGTTGTACTTACAAAAATTATCGCTCCATAGTTTAACCCTTCCAATACCATCTCATTATGACCTCCATAGCGCGCCTAATAGTTTATTTATTTCGCAGAAGAAATTCTTTAACGATTTCCAGAAAGACTAGGTTGAGTGTTTATGAGGTGCAAATTGGTTATCTGCTCTAGACTCTAATGGATGAAATAAATTGAACATCCGATTCAGTGACTCTGTTAAAGAATGGTAAATACTTCCTCTGATCCTGTAAAAGAACACTTTATTTCATACTTCAACCATATGGAATGTCAATTTATTTTCTGTTTAAGAGAGTTAACTGCAGAGTATTCAGCACTGTTAATAAGGTCTTATTAGATTAAAACAGTATCCTTTAAGCCTTTCATTTATAAATATTTAGGTAATACACTACAACCGTATTGGATAATATATAATTTCTTACTTGAATGTAGTTTTTGCAAATTTTTTAATGAATCATGTTTGTAAAGGGTTTCGTAATGAGGACAACAAAATATTGCATTCTTTTTTTCTTGACTTACCGCTAACAGTTTATAATTACATTTATAATAATATTTATAATCTACATCACTTATAATCTCAGACTGTTATAAAACATCACGTCCATAAACAGAATTAATGTAAGTTGTAGTCTCGTGTATATTTCTTATGTACAAAAACCATGTAATAAAATATAAGGATGGAGAGAACCAGGAATGCTTGGACTTATCGATCACTAAATGATAAGTGAAGAGCATTCAATACAAAATAAAGGAAAATTACAAGAGATGACTCTGTTCAATGGACATATTCATTGGTAAAATTTGAATTATTGCCACACTATAACATAAATTGGCTTCATTTAACCTAAATTAAATATCAGCTCTAGTAGAGACTGCAGTTGGGAAACAAGGAACGCTATGACCTGCCCGTGCACGTACACTAACTCCACACGTACAGTATCTATCTGCCCGTGCACTCACACTAGCAGAACATACTTTATACTATGATATGCGCCTGCACGCACACCAACTCCACACGTACAGTACTATCTGCCCGTGAACTCACTCTAGCAGAACATACTTTACACTATGATAATGCGCCTGCACTCACACTAACTCCACACTCGTACAGTACTATCTGCCCGTGAACTCACACTAACAGAACATGCTTTACACTATGATATGCGCCTGCACGCACACTACCTCCACACGTACAGTACTATCTGAACGTGCACTCACTCTAGCAGAACATGCTTTACACTATGATATGCACCTGCACTCACACTAATTCCACACACGTACAGTACTATCTGCCCGTGCACTCACACTAGCAGAACATACTTTACACTATGATATGCGCCCTGCTCTCACACTAAACTCCACACGTACAGTACTATCTGACCGTGCAATCACCAATAGCAGAACATGCTTTACACTATGATATGCGCCTGCACTCACAATAACTCCACACGTACAGTACTATCTGCCCGTGCACTTACTCTAGCAGAACATGCTTTACACTGATATGCGCCTGCACGCACACTACCTCCACACGTACAGTTACTATCTGACCGTGCAATCACAATAGCAGAACATACTTTACACTATGATATGCGCCTGCACTCGCAATAACTCCACACGTACAGTACTATCTGACCGTGCAATCACAATAGCAGAACATGCTTTACACTATGATATGCGCCTGCCCGCACACTACCTCAACACGTACAGTACTATCTGACCGTGCAATCACAATAGCAGAACATGCTTTACACTATGATACTTCGCTTGCCCGCACACTACCTCAACACGTACAGTACTATCTGACCGTGCACTCACTCTAGCAGAGAACATGCTTTACACTATGATATATGCGCCTACACTCACAATAACTCCACACGTACAGTACTATCTGCCCGTGCACTCACCTCTAGCAGAACATGCTTTTACACTGATATGCGCCTGCACGCACACTACCCTCCACACGTACAGTACTACCTGACCGTGCAATCACAATAGCAGAACATGCTTTACACTATGATATGCGCCTGCACTCACAATAACTCCACACGTACAGTACTATCTGCCCGTGCACTCACTCTAGCAGAACATGCTTTACACTGATATGCGC
>NW_025780861.1:0-45104 GCF_021130785.1 Homalodisca vitripennis
AGCAAAAAATATCTCAACGAGATTTTACAAAAACTTTCATTCCAGTAGCTCGATAAGTAGCCATATAAATATGAATATATGAACAATATTTATCTATCGCCTATTGATATTATTTTGAATGAAATATATTAATATATTAGACTAGCACTTAAGGAAAAGTGAATATTATGTTCTGAATCTCTGCGAAATTTTCGGGAGGATCAAGAGGATTTCTACGTTTTAAGAACTGACAACTATCTATCTAAGAGCAATAACCAAGAAGTTTATTTTATTTATTTTCTTTAAATGCACTGGCTATAACCAATATTTCACCTCCAAATAGTTCATGAAATTTATTAATGTAGCATATGTTTCAAATATGGTAACCAGTATTTTAAGAATCACGTGTTCCAAATCTTACTTTTCAAAATGATAAATGATATTATATTAAAAATGTTGTGTACTATAGCCTACTTATAATAAATTTTTATATTGTGTTTTCAGCGTAAAATATTGTACGTGTTTATAGCATATCCATGTTAAACATTATTGTGATGTATTTTAATGTATACTAAAAATAACGCATAACGTGTAAAATTACAAATAGTGAGGCGGACAAATACAAACATTATTCAGTCCTCGAATTCAGTGTACAAACCCAAGATAGTAAATATGAAATAAAGTGCTCATAGGCAGTGCTTGATTAATAATAATCCACAATAACAAAATAAATTTTCAGTAATTGAAAATTTCCATATAGTGTGTGTGTGTGGCTTAAACTAAGAGCATTGTAAGTCTAAATTAAAAAATTATATTGGTGATCCTGTTCATATAGGATCACTAACAATTAACATTTAATTCATGGTATAAAACACACACGCGCGGCGCACAAACACACACATATATTTTGTTTATACACATTTTTTTTAACTCTAGTAGTTCTCATAGATTTCATATATAATAATTTCATTTCATACCAAATTCGATAAAACCGCAGAAAAACATTGTACTATATTCATATAGCGGGGCCTACGTGTTGATAGCTTTACTAAAAAAGAGGTTGATAATTAATCCTGGGTAAAAACTCAATTTTGCTTCAAAGTACAAAGCGAACCCACATGTACTGCTGTTTAGTATGATGACAAAAAAGGTAGTGACAAAAACAACCTGGGCAACTTTGATTGTAGCGCCAACTCACTGTTCGTTTGTTTATGAAATGCTGTGAGCTTTATTTAAATACATGATGTGTGGTTCGTTTCCAAATATACCTAACAACAGGCTCTTTCCATTCACGAAATACAAATTATTTTATTGCTGTAAACAATTATGTAAAGCCATAATACCATCATAAAAACAGTTTAGTGTGAATTTATAACGAAAAATTTCTATCAGAAAGTGTAGTTAAGAAGTATATCCATTGACGTGTAGATTACAGGTGATTACAAAGCGTGCTTGTTAGATACAACACGACCGTAAGATATGAAAACCCTATATTAGATATATACAATGTTCGGGTAGCAAGCGTCTTATACAGGTTGATTCACGAAGATATTTCAGAAGCTATGGGAGCTCATTTCTACGTGTAAAAATAATAAAAAAGTATTAGTAAAACAATGTTCCGAAAATGTCTCGTTAGCGATTTACGGTTAGCAAAATATTTTGCCTGGTTTTAAAACCGGTAAATAGAATAAAACTTGTCTCAGAACTTAAGTAGGTTTTGAGAAAAGCTGTGTCAAATGTATATTGTATAAAGTGGACTGAAAACCTACACTATCATTTTTGGACAGTAAATAACTTTGTTTAACTTAAAAATAAACTATCCAATCCTCTGAGTATGAATTCACACCATACCATACGTTAATGCTAAAGCGCTGTTAAAAGTTTCTTTCAATTGTTTCATTCCTGCCCATGAATGTTGGTTTCGTATATTCATGACACCATTACGAGGTGAAATGTGACTCATCAATGTTGGTTAAAAATATACTTAAGCAACGACGATGAGTTTTTAACCAAATGGAGTACTCCAAGGGTCTCCTGGATTTAAATGCTGTATGTTTTGTTTATAGTTGGGATGTAGCTTGTTATTATTGAATGTTCTACATACTTTACTTTGTGTAACCCTGGACCGTTTATAAATACGTCTTATATTAAAAACCTGAACTATTCAACAACAAATATTTCCATGAACAATAGCACCATGTTGGCAAGAGATAACATACTGGAATTTTGCGCTAGGGAGTAACCCTTTTTCCGTAACGTAATAAATGTCGCAATAATTTGTTATAGCATCAGGAATTCTGCGGAAAAAGGTAATGTTGTCTTTATTCTTCAACAGCGACTGTAGCACTGCCTTCAAATACACTATAAATAAACATCATATCGTACAAAACAATACTCACAAAGACTGAAACTTAATTACTAAAAAAAGAACAATACGTACACGGAGTAAAACTCATTTTTCGCACTCTAAATTATTTGAAATTCTGCAATTTAAATCATACCAATAGATGAACATATGCTTATTGTATTGCCAATTTATAAAACAAAAATATAAACCTAAATATATAAAATTATTATTTTTTTCACTCCATTATTTGCGTTTTGTTTTTTAAAAATCTAATTAACCTACAGTTCTGGGACCAGTTTTATTCAATGTATAATGTAAAAACCATAGGAAGCGATTAAATTCGCCTCTTAATCTACCTTATGAGGATTTCAGGAAGGCCTCGTTTTACATGATAAGCTGAATCCGGGAGAATTCTTTGGCGAGCAAAAACGAATCATTTCCGGACGCAATGTTTATATAAACTTTTAAAATAATTATTACATGCATAATGAGATTTTACAATTTCTGCACAATCTTTGTGAATCACCCCTTGTATATTACTCTTTTGGTAATTCTATGCTCGGTGGTTGGTTAATAGTTCCGGTTATAATAGTTTCTGAGTGTAAAGAACGTGAGTGTAGGCAGAGTGTAACGGTGACAGAATATCGTAGGTATTCTTTAAATTTAATGCTATTAAAAAATAGCACATAAGACATCAAAAGTTAAGTATTTGCATTGCGATAAAATAAACAACATGTTTATATATCCTATTTTTAACACACGTGTAGTAAACGGCACACTTACTTAATTGCATACAATAAAGCCACAAAAAAACACTTTCCTAAATATGTATCGAAATAATTCGTTGTGTTGGATTGTAATATAGAATGCTCAATTTCGAAACTTCCACTTCAACTTTTTCAAATTGAACGAACTTTCAACGTTACTTGATATCGTGTTCGGAAAATTGGGTTGTAAACTTTTCAAGACACAAATGTTTCTTGGATTGATAAAATACAGTTTTAGTTGTTGTTCGTGCATATTTATTATGATATTACTTTGCAGTGCTCTTTAATTGTAGTTATAAGTATGTTACATTTAATGTTTTAGTTGCTTTTGGATCCAGTAGAAGTTGGTTATTGAAGATGGCAGGTTTGAAAGGATAATAGGATTTTGGACATTTTCCATTGTTATTTGTTAAAAAAAGTATTACATTTCATTTTTAGGATTGAAATTTACACTATTATTTAGGTTAAAAATGCAATAGTATATCAACCCTCGAAACGTCGTGTTAAATATTTTTTTACTTTTTCACTATGGGAAATTCACTCGAAATCGTGTTATCCAATAGACCTTTTTTTTTACATTTATATTTCCGAATGTATAAAGTTCACTAACGGGCATTATTATTAATATTTTTAATAACCCATACAGTCGCTATATACATGCACGTTATATGACAATAAGTTAGCGCTTACCTTTAGATCATCAAATTTCGATTTAACTGTTCTAAAATAAAATAATGTTTGGTTGCTTTTAAGTTTTTTAAAATTATGAATGCTTAAGTGTTTTATAGTTCTTATTTGGGTTGTGAAGATTAACGGCTTGAATGTTAAAGACACATTATTGCTTATAGAACATTTATCACTTATAGCCTGCTTTTGAGCTCTAAGTTTGTGATAAAGCATATAATAACAAAATTAAACCTTTTAGCGGCTACTTCAATATCTTTAATATTTTGTGAGAAAATATTTAAATGTTTTTATAGTTTCAATTTGTTATTAAAGTAAAAGACTTTCAATTTGAGTGCTACGTCACAATTATAAATATAAACAAATTGTGTATTTAGAGCAATGTTTCTGTTTTAGAATTTTGGAATATACGTGTACGTTGTTTACGAGCCGTACTTGAAAAGATTTACTCCTTGTTTATGGACAATAGGTTACGATATACTACTGTGGGATGATTTAGAATAATGCAGAGAAATAATACAAAAGTATATCCGTCTCACACACACACACACACGCGCGCGCGCGCACACACACACAACACACACACACACACTCGCACACGCACACGCGCGCACACACACACACACACACACACACACACACACACACACACACACACACACACACACACACACACACACACACACACACACACACCACACACACACACACACACACACACACACACACACACACACACACACACACACACACACACACACACACACACACACACACACACACCACACACACACACACACACACACACACACACACACACACACACACACACACACACACACACACACACACACACACACACACCACACACACACACACACACACACACACACACACACACACACACACACACACTCACACACACACACACACACACACACACACACACACACACACACACACACACACACACACACACAACCACACACACACACACCACACACACACACACACACACACACACACACACACACACACACACAACACACACACACACCACACACACACACACACACACACACACACACACACACACACACACACACTACACACACACACACAACACACACACACACAACACACACACACACACACACACAACACACACACACACACACACACACACACACACACACACACACACACACACACCACACACACACACACACACACACACACACACACACACACACACACACACACCACACACACACACACGGTATCGATATTAACCTAGCTGATGTTGTAATACAATTAAAAACATGCAAAATAAGCACAGTTCTGTGTTTGATGGTATCAGTGTTAATGTCATTAAAGAAAATGTAGATGTGCTTGCACCGTTGCTTTTTTAAATTAAAAAAAAATCACTAAAGGATGGGATAGTACCAAAAAGCTTCAAGTTAGCAACTGTCATCCCAGTTTACAAAACTGGGGATATCAAGGATTTATCCTCATACAGGCCGATCTCGTTGATCAGTACAGTGGCTAAGGTTTTTGAGCACATTGGTAAAGAAAAGTTAATGCATTATTTTAATACTAGATCAATTTTTTTCCACTAGCCAGTTTGGCTTTTTGCCCGGGAGAAGTACAGACATGGCGTTGAATGATCACATTAGCACGATTGTTGGCAGCTTGGATGATCATAAATACACATTGGCTATCTATCTTGATTTTCAAAAAGCGTTTGATGTCCTTGATATAGGCCTGTTTGTTAATAAATTTAAAAAATACGGAATAGGTGGCAGGGCTCTCTCTTGGTTGGAATCGTTTTGTAGAGGAAGAAATCAAATTGTTAAAATCAGCAATGTACATAGTGAGATGGTTGAGCTGAAGTATGGCACAGCACAGGGTGGTGTCCTTGGGCCAATGCTATTTTAAATCTACATTAATGATCTATTAAATTTATAGTTAAACGCTAACATATTCGCGTATGCCGACGACACGGCACTAGTCTGTTCTGCCTACAATAGAGAAGCTCTCAAGGTTTAGAGTTCGTAGCGACCCGGAGAGGATTTCGACATGGCTTATTAATAATAAATTACTAATAAACGCAAAAAATCTAAATGTTTAATGTTTTTTGACTGTAGTCAGCAGAAAGATAAATTGGAGCAGGATTTTGAATTCTACTGTCATAGACATAGATGCAATTATGAATGCACAGGTTCTAGTATTGAAATTGTAACTTCGGTTAAATATCTTGGTTTGTATATAGATCAGCACTTGAAATGGGACCAACATGTTGATTATGTTGTCAAAAAATTAAGAAGAATAAATTACTAACTATACCACATGAAAAACTGCTTGTATAGCCAACATTTGAGACAATTGTATCTGTCATGGTTCGAGAGTACGTTGCGATATGCAATAATTCATTATGGTGGGGCTTACTCTACGGTATTGCGTCCTGTAATAATGTGTCAAAGACAGGCCTTGAGGATAATTTTTGGAACCTTCCGTCGGGAAAGAATGAGTTATATATTTAATGAATACAAATATTTTAAATTTTTTCAGATCCACAAGTTTTGTTATTTGCAATAAATGCACAAACATTTTAATAACTATCCCTTAAGACAATATCAAAGATCAACTAGAGCTGCACAGTATATTACGCTACGGGTTAAAAGATGAAACAAAGAAACTAGAAGTTCAAGCAAAAATTTAGTTTAGACAATTATACATCATAACTTAGCGCCTTCAAATAGTGTTTCACTGTTTAATATACGTATCTATCTCGTAATTGCAGGTTATAATGTGCAGGCGCTTTGAAAACTTTTCTTCATTTTATTCGTTTATATTCACGACATAAGCGAATAATTCAGATAATACCTATCCTATCTTCTAAGTTAGACTAAATTACGGATACATGTGAAATTTGATTGAAATTGGTTCAGTCGTTTTGGAGTTTATTGGCAACATACATCGTGACTCAAGATTTTTTATATATATAAGATATATGTTATATCGCTGTAGTCTATCTGTTGTTATAACTTTATAGTTTATGTCCTGTTATTCATTATATAGTCTATCTGTTATTATAACTTTATAGTTTATGTCCTGTTATTCATTATGTAGTCTATCTGTTGTTATCACTTTATAGTTTATGTCTTGTTATTCATTATATAGTCTATCTGTTGTTATCACTTTATAGTTTATGTCTTGTTATATTACATTTCCTTGTTATTTATTACATAGTTTTATTACTTTAGCTTATGTCCCTGTTATCACATTATAGAATATATCCTTTTTATTTAATATAAAGTCTACAGATTGTGTTTTATAAAAAATATTTTTAAGAGAGTGTGGAGCATACTCCTTGTGCATGGTCTAGAACAGGATGTTGGCTCGGTTATGGGGGTATAAATTATATAACCTATAAATAATGGTTTAATGTTACCATTTAGTAGTCTGTTTCTGGTTGTATTGTATTGTTAATTTTATTTCCTTGTTATTTTAGTACTATTTAACTTTATAGGCAAAAATGTTCTATAGCACGTTGTTTGGTGTCAGTCAGTTTGATGTTGTGTGTTTATTTATGATTGTTATATAAGGTGATATTTGCATGTTGGTTGTGTTGTTAAGTTTTGGCATATTTGTAAAATTTAAAATTTCTAGTAGTAATCTAAATACGATAAAAATAGCTAGCTGCCACGAAGATTAAATAGATATGTTATTTGTATATTCATATTGGCCTAACCCTCGCGCGCCCTTTTGGGTGCTTGGGTGTAGGAAACATTGTCAGATTTGTAAATTTTTGAATAATAGATTTTTGACTTTGACTTTGACACACACACACACACGCGCGCGCGCACACGCACACTTACACACACACACACTCAAATCAAATCAAATCAAATCTTATTTATTGCATCGACAATTCTTACATAGTATGGCAAACGTCATGGTTTTTTTAAATTTCTGACATTCATATAACAATACACACTCATACATACAGTTTCACAGTTACGCCTCTTTCATACATCGCCAATGCAACCCACTTAGTACAACGGAGTCAGTTTTCTAATTGGGCGGTCTCCCAGTCGAATGCGAAAAACTCACCTGCATTATAGAATGCTTGTGACACCAAGAAACGTTTAAGGCGAGTCTTTAACGCCTTGGGCGTTGGAGTATCTTTAATTGAATTGGGCAGTCTGTTGAGAAAATGAACACCCGCCTGCGAGGGCAGGCGTTCATAAACCACCGTTCTGTGTCTCCCAGTTCGGTAGTTTGCTCTACCACGTGTCTCATACATGTGTATGTCTTGGCCTCTGGTTAAGGCGCATTTACTCGCACAAAAACAAAGTTGTTTCCAAAATGTAGAGGCACGGCAGAGTCAACAGCTGCAATTTCTTGAAGGATTCCCTGCACGACTCTCTAAATTTGATTTTGGCGATTATTCGAATTGCTTTTTTTAGGAGTCTGAATGCTCTTTGAAACTGTGTGTTTGCGCAAGCTCCCCAAAGGACCACTCCGTAGGCCAGATGGGGGTAAATCAGTCCATAATACGCCGCAATCAGTACCTGACTCGGGCAGTATTTGGCTAAAAATCTCAGAACAAAAATACCTGAGCAGACTTTGGCGCAAACATAGTCAATATGCTCATTCCAAGTCAGCCCTTGGTCAAGGTGCATTCCTAGGAATTTTGAAGAGCTGACTTCTTCCAGTGTGGAGTCATCTAACAAAATAGCAGGCCCACACTGGTTGCCCGCAGTGCGCAAGGCTATATTCAAAACGTTGGTTTTTGAAGGGTTTGTTGTAAGATTGAGGCTGTGGAAGTATTGGACACAGTTGTTGACGTCAACAAAAGCCTGTTGTTCCAAAACTTCACTTGATATTGCATTGAAAAAAGAGAGTCGTATCATCGGCAAACTGCACTAATTTTGCATGCAGAAGCGATGATTTTACATCGTTGACGTAAAGCAGGAAAATCACAGGACTGAGGATGGATCCCTGAGGGACTCCGTAACTCAGTTCTATTTTTTTTGGACGACTTACTAGATATCTGGACAACCTGGGATCTGTGAGTTAGAAACGAGCTAAGCCATTTAAGAGGCAAACCTCGAATACCGTGAGACTCAAGTTTGTCAAGCAGTGTACCTTGGTCAACGCAGTCGAATGCTTTGGACAGGTCTAAGAACACACCCATTGTGTGGTTACGACATTCAATCCCCTCTACAATCATATCGACAAGACTAACGACTGCGTCTGTTGTCGATTTGCTCTTCCTGAATCCAAATTGTTCACTGGAGAGCTGATTGTGTTCGTCCAAAAACTGAAGCATTCTTATAAGAAAAAGCTTTTCAAAAATTTTGCTGAATACTGGCAAAATTGAGACAGGCCGGTAGTTATTTATAGAGGCTGGATCGTCCTTTCTTTAAAATTGGAACAACTTTTGCAATTTTGAGGAGAGAGGGGAAACACTCCTGTTTGGAATGAATAGTTTACCAATTGAGTTAAAGGTCTCACTAAATGCTTGCAGCATTTTTTTATGAGCCATGGAGACATTAGATTGAGGTCATTCGATTTTTTGGCTGGGAGCTGCTGAATAATTCGATGAAGCTCATCCTCAATTACAGGAGCCAAACGCCATTGACGTTATGGGGCTCTGTCCTTCGCGAGGGGCATACTTGAGGTTCAGATGGCCGAGGACCCCGCCCACCAGCAACGGATGCGAAAAAGCCGTTGAACTGGTTTGGCAATCTCTGTTTCATCCTCCACAAGCCTATCCCCAATTTTAATTATGATTTGTTTGTGAGCTTTTGTTTTATTGTCAATGATGCCCCAGATTGTTTTTGAAACGTTTTTGGAAGAGAGAATTGATTTTGAGACATCATATGCTTTGGCTGCTTGGATCACTTTCCTGTATATTTTTTTGTAATTCTTGAAAAAAATTTTTGAATTGTTCGTTTGAAGTGTTTTTGTAAATTTCAGAAAAGAATTTTAGTTTCTCTCTAGAAACCAAGATACCTGCTGTGATCCAGTTGTTTTTTTTATATTTTTTTTCGCAAACATTGATCGTTTTTGTAGGGCAGCATATGTTAATTTGGAAATTTAGAGTGTCGTTAAACAATTTAAATTGCTGCTCTACGGGTTGAAATGAATTTAGAAAATCCCATCTTTCTTTAGAAAGGGATTTGTTGAGGTGAGCAATGTTTTCTGGCCTTAGGTTCTCTTACTGTTTGCTTAATTTTGGGCTGCCTTTTTAATTGTACGCCACTAATGACGGCTTCTTGGCCGTAGTGGTCAGAAATAGCTGTATTCACTACAGACACTGCGACACTTGGGTGGTTGGTTATGATGTTGTCGATAGCCGATTGTGTTGTAGCCGTCACTCTCGTCGGAGTTTTGACTAGCAACTCCAAGTCAACTGACCTAAGTAAATCGACCAATCGAATTGTGGAATGGTGAGTGTTGTCCAACGCGTCAATGTTGAGATCCCCCATGACGACAAATTCTTGACGTTGGTTAGTCAGGCATGTAAATAATTTTTCGAATTTAGAAAAAAATATCACTCACACACACACACACACACACACACACACACACACACACACACACACACACACACACACACACACACACACACACACACACACACACACACACACACACACACACACACACACACACACACACACAAACACGCGCGCGCGCGCGCACGCACGCACGCACGCACGCACACACACACGCACACAGACACACAGACAGACAGACAGACACACACACACACACACACACACACACACACACACACACACTTAAATAATTTGTTACATTTTGTAAACAGACATACGTAATTTAGGTTTTCGGCTACCATTTTGAAACCGTAAGAGATAGGAAAAAAAGTTAAATACAAAAAAATTTTTGTTTTTAAAAAGTCCTTTTATTTGATACAAAATTTATTATATGTTGCTATTTAAGAATTTTTAGTGTTAGGATTTATTGTATTCTTAAATTTTGAATATTTTTGAAATTTAGTAAATCCAGTGCAAAATGCTCGTACCACATATTTCATTGAAAAATAGGTCAATAGCTAGTTAGGAAAAAATCTGGAGCTGTTCCGTATTGTAGGTAGAGTAACACGGTACTTTTTTTAAAGTCCTATTTCAAAACGGTTTGGTACACCCTGTACATACGGTTAAAGATAATTAACTTTTGTTTGCGCCAAAATGTTCAATGTAATTAGACCTTTAAATTGAGGTATCATACGACCCATGTTTACATTTGAAAATTCCCCAAAAAGCACCCCAACCCCCCAAATTCGGCCCTTTAGGGGTTATTTTTCAAAATTGAAAATAATTTTAACGGATTCGGAGAGGCCAAATTATGGAGAAAAGAGATATGAAAAGTGTGGAAGTCAGTTATTAAGACAGCTGTAAATTCTGCACGGGTGGTCAGACTCACCCTGTATAATATTAGGAGTTTACATTATAATTTGGCAACTTTTAATTTATATTTTTATGAATGATTAAAACTATAAAATGTATTAAATTGTTATCAAATCAAGTAGAGAGGGTGTTTTTTTATTACACATCATAGGCTTATGAGTATAATTGAGTTTATATATTTATAATATTTTTTATTTTGAATGATAATATTTTATAAAATATGCCAGTTAAAATTAATACCAGTAAAATGAAGGGAAGATTTTGTATTTCTTACCTTACAAACAAATATTTTTTATATCATTACATGTACTCTTATATTCAAACTGTTCTTTGTCTTATAATAATATTTATTAAATCAACAACAACAATTCATCAGTATTCATATGCAGATAGATTATATTAGCTATCATTGCTCATTTTTGTGTTTATTTCTGAAAAAATTAAGAAAACAAATAAATAAATAAATAAATATATATATATATATATATACATATATATATATATATATATATATATATATATATATATATATATACATATATATATATATATATATATATATATATATATAGTTATAAACATTATAATGTAAACTTTAATATGATAATCTAGATTTTGTCTTATTTCACATCAATGTATTACGATAAGTTTTATGGACATGTATAATATGTACGTATGCAACACAAATAAAAATAAGAAGTCAACATAAAAGTTACATAATATTCTTGGACTACCAAAGCTACACTAGTCTATTCTATTGCGGGAGATGACTTTTTGAGTTGATGGGGTTCGATCCCTAAATATCATAGTTCCTTGCTAGTCTCAACAAGGGTGTGCTACCCCCTGCCTGCTTTGACTCAATAGGCTGGTTCAGAGCTGACCCTTTCTTTCGTGGGGGGGGGGGCATGACTTTGAGATTAGTGCCCTAATTCTTCTTCATGGATCTCGATTGGAGGCGGCCCCATCCGTAACCTTTCCCATCCTGAATATCCTGTCCCTCCGGAAGCAGCGCTAAGGTTCTTATAGGACTAAGTGCAATTTATAAGCTTCTTGTCCTAAGAGAAAAAAAGGACGTTTATTAAAAGTTAGCTCATTTTTCTTGTTTTTTCTTTTCAAAGATTATATGATATTCCTGAGGAGGGCGATATAATACACTACATAATACTTTATGGTTTTAATTTTAATTTTGTTAAAAAGCCATAAACAGTTCATCATTGAAACAAATTGTTTTAAATGACTAGGGTCTACGTGTGACACTAGTTATAAAATAGGTAGGAATGTGTAGTAGTAATACTCTTAACACTGTAAAAGCTGACCTTTATAATATTAAATAAGGCTCTTTTATCCCTAAATGTGTCTGACTCTAGAACTACATCTATCAAAATCAGCAGCGAGTTTTACAAACTTTGTTACGATTTAGTATAAGCGTTACTATGTTAAAACTTGGATATATAAATCGACGCCGATTTATTCAACTAGTGGAAGAGATTTCGAATATTCCCTTCTACTGTTTCAGTGAACCTATTTTTATGAAGTGTGAAAGTAAATATTTTTAAACGCTTAACGTTTATTGAGGTTAAAACGTAAATTTTCAACATTTGAAAATGTTGATTCAAGTCCGGAGCAGAGTCTAGTAAACAAGCAGAGTTAAATAAAAAAAAAACTTACTTCGACTGATATTCTGACAGTTTTCCAAGTCTGTTTCAAAATGTTGGTAGATTTTGATACTCTCAATTTTTATTTAAACTTTTCACTTAACACAAATGGATTTTTTCTAATTTTTAATTTTAAAATTTAAAATCTATAATTAGTTTTTAGTATTCACATTCATAAATGATTGCCCTACAAAACTTCAATAGTGTTGTTTTAATTCATAATTCGTACATAATTCATGGATACAAATAACTTATAACTTTAATATAATTAACTTTAATCTAAAATGTCTTTTATCTTCAAACGCAAAAAATGAATACTTAATTGTTTTAATAATGTAGTAATTTTTAACAGTAAGTATCACTTTATTAAGGTACATAATTTTTAGTATAAAAAGTTCTGATATTAGAATTTATGTTACCGTTTCAGTTTTTAATTGCGTTTAAATGTTTGAAAATATAGTAGATAATTCATTCCTTAACTCACAGAATAGATAAACCTGAACATGCAAACTTATACTATAACAATTCTGGATAGTATTAAATTATTCGCTCACTTAAAAACAGATTAATTACAAATTTAGCTTTTTTACGAAATCAACATGGCTAAATTAATTAATATATCATCCTATAACACTTTTATTATATCTGAAATCATTTGCCAAGAAGTAAAAATAAGCCTCACATGCTTTTAAACTATTTTTTGCTTTTTACTGATATCAAAGTTTGGATTAATTTATTGAAACAGAATATATTATATCTTTATGTGGATATTATTATACGATAAATATAGCTATCCATTTCTGCCTAATAATTGACTACCTTAAGTTCTACTTCTACGTTCAGAGTTCCGCTAATAGACGAATAAGTTTATGAACTGCTTGTATATATTACATTTACTAAGACACTATACTCGTTGGTAATATTATTGATGAAAAAGCATACCATCCTCCCATATAAACACTCATATTATATATAAATAAGTTTAATAATTGCATGTATATATTACATTTACTAAGACACTATACTAGTTGGTAATATTATTCTAGAAGTAGCGATGCTTAAACGTCTACGGACTCCTCCTATGACATTCTTGTCTTAACTGCTGTAGGATGTAGCAAGCTAGAGACGGCAATCCAGACAGATTCTACCAATGACCTTTCTCAATATCCAATATGAGTAATATTTCGGGAATAGTCGTAAAATATGATTAATGCACTACACGACTTGGAGAATGAGAAATTAAATTCAACGCAATAAACTTTAATGCAAGGCTGTGAGATTTCCTAATGACGATTCTCTTGTTGTCAGTAAACATATAGACATTAGTCAGCTTTCTATCAGTCTATAGTGTTTAGTCTTTGTGGATACAGTCTAGTATCCAATAAACTGATACATGAGTAGCTGTCTAGTAACTACTTATTACTTTTTAAGACTTAAATAAAACACTTGAGTCTCACTTTAAATAAATCAAAACGATGGATAAATAAGACTACAAGAACATCTAAGTCACTATTTAAAAAAAATACATACCTAGCAGAACTGAGTATTTTTTTCTAAAATTTATATATGGAAATTCCAGCCTTATTTTTCATTTCATTTTACGCCTCAAAAAATAGTTTCAGTTTTATCCAATGATATTGTATTAAAAGTAGCTATATTCAAATAATTTTTATTTTGAAATGTTATTAAAAGAATTAGCTTTTTGTGTTTATTTATCTACTAATGCTACTAATCAATTAGTTTATAAATGTCAAACCAGTCTTAAAGTTCATAATTTAGAGGAAACCACGCAAATTATGACCTATCTCAAATTTTTACCTATATGTGATGTTTTTGTGAATGCATGGCTGCAACAATGAGTTATACTTTCTAAAACACTGAAGATATGACTGAAAAAAAATCGGTATGGGGATACAATTGTTGTAGTGGTGGACACAAACGATTTGATCGGGGTCACTCCAAGAACCAATAGACCGACAGCCGCTCTCAAGGTACAATTGGCGAGGTTCATCGACTGCGAACAGCACACTAACTTGTGCATGTTTTCGGTTTTTGGAAATATCTGTTCACTCAGCAGGGACAGCATCATCAAATTTAGTTCATAACAAAATACTGTTTATTTAACCTCGAAGACAATTTATATACAAACAATCCTAGTAAAAGATAATATATGTTTGTAGAAAGTTAAGTTTATGGATTTTTAAATACTCTACATCAAGTAGGAAACAATAAAACGATAATTATTTTATTACATTTACAATTTCTTAGATCTTTTTGTAATACAATTAATAGCGTGTATGTGCAAAATTTTACAAAACATAATTTTAGATAACGTTTACTTCATGTTTGAAATATAATCGTAAATAACGGTACTATGGAGAAAATATGAAATATATACGAATATGAATGTATATGAATTTTTAGTGTTCTAAATTACATAAGGGAAAAAGAAGTACATATTTTTTATTGCATAATTTAGTTACAGTTATCTAGATTACTTGCTTTTTGAGTTTTAAAAACAGTGCTTAACTTTTTTTACATTTTACGTCCAGAGATGTCAAAGTAAAATGTGTCTCATCTCAGTATTTTTGAAGCATCGCCACATACTTTTACCCAGTTTTCCATACTGTAACCTGAAACTATAGACATCCCTGAAGTCATTGTTGAAAAAATGAACCGTATGAACGGATCTATTAGGTATTTATAATGTTCCCATTCACAATTTTACATTAAAAAATCCAAAATTTTAACGAATCTTGCAACGTTCTCCCCTAGGGGAATTGTGCAAATGTCCGGTATCACTCAGTGGAGAAAGGGGGTGGTCCTTGACAGCGCGCCGTAAGGGTAAAGGGTAACCTACGATTAGTACTTCTTCTTCTTTAAGGTTGCTCGGTGAGGGAAAGGGCGCCACCTTGTTGTAGGACAGGTAACAGGCAGGGCTCCAACAAGGAACAGTACCCCTGCTCCAAGGAAAGTACCAATCAGGCTCCCTACTACCATACACTAAAGCTAATTTTTTTGTCAACCAGGCCTTTGGATTTCACAGATAGTTGTATTGAAATATTCTGAATATAAGGTTAAATATAGACCCCTAATACTTATGCGAGGTTATCTAAATCCAGTTACTAGGACTGAACAAAAGAAACAAAACACTCAAATGTTTGCAATTAAACTAATTATTTATGTGCAGGAATTGTATGACATTATCACAAGTAATCCAGTCTTACAGTAAAGTAAATGCTTTAGACAGAAAATAATCAACAACAAATATAGCGAAGATACAATGTTACCACTTATTAGAGAGAATTACAAATGGCTAAATGAACTCTATTTATGGTAGGGAGCGCTCCACTTCCTCAAAACAACATTCAACATACATAAATAAATACAATAAACACATGCAATAAATGGCCTAGTCATGTAAATAATAGACGACACAAGTAAATATACTAAAGATACACTATAATGCACTAAGGTGTGCAGTTAACGTCTGGAGGGTAGCGTTGAACCAAATTTTAAGGGCTCCTTCCACAATACAAAGGCTCCTGGTCCAGAATAAGACATCAGTCCGCGTCCGACTCACTAATCCATAAGAGCACTCTGTGAAATAATCCAAGTCTGTACTCACCAACTGGGAGTCACAACACAAAAGGCCTACTACGTCCGGTCCAGACCGTGGCGCGGAAGAGCGCGGCGCGGCGAGAGCGGATCCGCGGTGCGGTAGTGGTAGGTGTAAGGCGGCACGGCTAGGAGCAGATCCCAGTGTCAGGGTAGTGCAAGCTGGAGTACCCACTAGCGGCTCGGCAATAAGTCCACCAGGCTCCGGGCGCAGTCCAGAAGTGTACCCATACCAAATCCCAAAAGCCCTGATTAATATGTTCAACCAACAGAGAACATCAGATAACAACAGTTCTCAGTAGCAATTGAAATGGACATTTTCATACAAATGAAAAACAACAATGAAACATTTAAAAATAAACACATTAGGTTTTTGTTAGTTTGAAGCAAAGAAAATATTATGCTAGAATGTATATTCAGCTGATTAAGCAACAATACTCTAGGGGATAATGAATCTACCTGTATTTATGCAATTTCTGGCTATAAAATCATGAGAATTGTAAGCTTGACTGTTCATATCAAAGGCTAATAAACACTATCGAAAATAATAAACAGTTAAAGTACCCTACATGTACACAGTATGATTTAATATAATAGGCAGTATAATAACAAAATTGAATTTATAAATTTAATATGATATCAAAGACTAATTATTAATAGCTTGAGGTAATAATTTACCTTGACTTTTATTACAAATAAACATTGATACATTAAGAAGAAACGTTGAAACTATTGTATCGTACTAACATGAAACTGTGACACATCAAATTAGGACTGTACACGGTCTGTTACAAAATATATGTCAATCATGGTTGTATTTTATGAGACTTGTATGTATTTATATAATTAAATACTTACTTTACTATAAAAGAGATTAATTTTCTTCGATTAAAACATTTAAAACATTGCAGTTATAACAGTTCAAGTTGTGACATTAATTCTCAACATATGTACTATTTATAAGTTTACCTCTTTCTCTTAGAAATGTTGTCAACATAGTTAGCGTAATTGGTTTTGAAACAAATACTTTAAACAAATTATTAGGTAAGATTATTAACTATTAAAAGTAAATGCCACGTTTTAGCTTTACACGTTCAATTCAAACCCTAACAGTTTTTCCAAAGGCTCAGTTGAGTGATTCTATAATCTTGAGTAGTGTTTTAAAACTTTAAAATTAGTATATTGAATTCACGTAAGAGTGACGAGAACTAAGGAAAATATATGGTAGTAGTTCACCTTGGCCAATTTATTAGTCGGCTCCCGAAAATCCAGCGAAGCTGAAGGGCTCGTAGACACACACAGCACCGACGCAATCCAGTCACTCGCAAGCTTCCTCACTAATCAATCCACCAGCTGTTTGTTATCAGTTCACCTGCCGCAGCGTGTCGTCCGGTCGTGCGGTGAACAGTCCACCGGAGATAAAAGGTTACTCAATGGGCTATTCTTTTATGCAGAACAGGCAAGAGTGACGTACGGGCATTGGTATAATTGGTACAATGTCGGCGCGCTACGACATTGATGAATTGAAATTTATATAATGTAGAGTGATCAGTTCTACATTATTTTATACCATAACTCACCATAAACTGCACACGTCACAAATACCCCCCTGCCTGTAGAAAATTTCCCAAATTTTCTTCACTTGATGAACCTTTTGAGGTCAGCCACATGCCATTTCCCGATACGTTTACCTTTCATATCAGCCAGGGTGTATACCAAAGGAGATACTTCCTCAGCCACCAAAAAGGGTCCTACATATTTAGGTGCTAGCTTCGCTGAGTAATACTTTGTTGCGTCCGACTGTGGGTAATTCCTTTTGAGGACGACATCACCCACTCGGTAGTGTACAGGTCTTCTACGAAGGTTATAGCGACGAGCTCTCCGTCCATGGGAATTCTTTAACCTATCAGCAACCTCTTGATAAATGTGCTTCAGCTCTTGTAGCTTGTCACCATAATGCCTTGAATCTTCTGGAGAAGGTACCACAGAGCCATCCTCAAGAACCTCAAATCCTGCACCAGCAGTGGCGAGTTCTCGCCTGAAGTTCAGGAACGCTGGCGAATACTGTGTAGTCTCGTGGTACGCTGTCCTAAGAGCAAATCCTAGCTTAGGTATGTACTTGTCCCATTCTCGGTGGTTGTCTTTCACGTATGCCCTTAACATAGTAAACAATGTCCCGATTCACCCTCTCTGCCGGATTGGCTTGGGGATGGCGACTGGCGTTTAAAAGGATCTTGATGTTATACTGTTTTGCAAGGTTGGTCATCGGCTTTCCGATGAATTCTGAGCCATTATCGCATATAATGTAAGCCGGGACGCCATAAACCATGAAAATATCATCCTCTAAGTGTTTGGAGACCAACTTCGCTGTAACAGCTCGCAAGGGACGCAAAACAGAATACTTAGTGAAAGTATCGGTGATGACTAACAGATACTTAAATCCCTTCAATGACCGAGGTAATGGTCCTATTAAGTCTGCAGCAATCATTAGCCAGGGAGCGTTCACACCACGTTGTGTTCCCATCACACCAGCAGGGAGTTGTTGGTCGTATTTTATGCGCTGACAGACATCACATAGAGCAACGTATGTAGCCACATCCTTCCGCATCTTGGGCCAGTAATAACGCTGCTGCATCCGTTTGTAGGTTTTCCGAACGCCCTGGTGGCCAGCGGTTGGTTTATCGTGACATTCGGCTAGAGTTTGAGAACGAAGATCTTTCGGGATAACCAATCTCCAATTATCATCTTGTAGCGAAGGCTCCAAAGTGGTCACTCTCTTCCAAAGCTTTCCATCCTTAGTTCGCCACTGGCTATACTGTTCTGGGTTAGCTAACACGTTCTGCAGCATTGGTGGTATACCAATGATCCTTAAGTTTGGAGGGAAAATGTATGGCATCACACCACACGGTCTCTTCAGTGGGGAGGTCAGGTGGAGTTGTCCTCGATAGTAGATCCGGCACTACGTTTGTCCTGGCCTTTCCTGTGGACTAGGCGGAAGTCGTAAGGCTGGAGTCTGAGAGCCCAGCGTGCCAATCGTCCAGTCGGATCTTTCAGATTGTTTAGCCAGAGTAGGCTATAGTGGTCGGTGACCACGGTGAACCTCGTACCTTCCACATATGGCCGAAACCTCTCTACAGCCCAGATCACCGCCAGACACTCTCTTTCCGTGGCTGAATACTTCTGTTCTTGGCGGGTCAAAGTACGGCTAGCGTAGGCCACGACTCCTTCTCCATGTTCGTACTCCTGGCTAAGTACCGCACCTATCCCAACGCCAGAGGCATCACAGGAAATCGTGAAGGACTTAGCAAAATCTGGACAAGACAATATCGGGGCTGTTATCAGGCAGGATTTTATGTCCTGGAATGCCTTTTCTGCTTCTTCAGTCCATTCAAACTTGGTATTTCTCCTGAGAAGTGACGTTAGCGGATGCATTCGAGGAGCGAAATTGGGTATAAAACGGCGATACCAAGACGCCATGCCCGTAAATTGTCTCACTTCCTTTTGATTCCGTGGGGTGGGAATTTCCACAACCGCATTGATCTTATCGGGATCAACCCTCAGTCCATCACCACCGACGAGGTAGCCCAAGTACTTAAGTTCTTCTCGACAGAACTTGCACTTCTCCCTATTAAGAGTGAGTTTGGCTGCTCGGATTCTCCTAAAGATTTCCGACAATATCCCAAGGTGCGCCTCAAATGTAGATGTTACTACTACAATATCGTCTAAGTAGACAAAAAACGTTCGGCTCGAGGTCGGGTCCCAAAACGGTGTCCACAAAACGCTGCCACGTTGCGGGAGCCCCACACAGTCCAAAGGGCATCGTCACAAATTGATAGAGGCCACGACCTGGGATCGCAAAAGCCGTCTTCTCCTTGCTAGCTTCTTCCAGCTCTATCTGCCAATAGGCACTTTTGATATCGAGACTTGACAAGAATCGAGCATCTCTGAGTCGGTCCAGAATGGTGGTAACTTGTGGTAGGGGATAAGCATCCTTGCGGCTTACGGCGTTGACTGCCCTAAAATCTACCACGAATCTCTTGCTACCATCAGGCTTGTCCAACAACATTATTGGCGATGACCAAGCGCTTTGGGACGGTTTCAACGACTCCCAGCTGCAACATACGGTCCAACTCCTCATTTATCATTTTTTGGCGAGCTGGGGATACGTTATAATATCGTTGCTTGATGGGTTGCGCGTCTCCCGTGTCTATGACGTGCTTGACACGATCAGTCCTACCTAACGTAGATGGTTCATTTTTAAAGTGCTCTTCTAGTAGGTCTTGAAGTTTTCCTCGTTCTTCCGGGGTCAAGTGGTCTTCAGACGTAATCCCTTCAATAGCGCTACATAGGAACGGCGTCTCCCTTGGAGCAAAACTCCCATCTTCGATTACGCATATCAGCTACTATGTGCATGCGCTCCCAAAAATCGATGCCCAATATCAAAGATTGCTGCAATGATGGAACAACACATACACTCAAGTTCTCGGTTCTACCCCTTAGAGAGATGGGCAGATCTACAAATCCCTTGACCTCGTGTCTGTTAGAGTCAGCAGTCTCTACAAAACGTCCAGAAGCAGTCTTAAGGCGCGTAGGGAACTTTTCCAAAATCCACAATCCTTTTCCTCCAAGAAACGTTTGGGAAGCACCGGAGTCTAGACGTGCAGTAATCTCTCGACCAAACACTCTAACTATTAAATACGGTCTAGGGTCTGACTGAACAGTATGCAAAAGATAGTCTATAGTGGGGGAATTCTCGCTAGACTGGGAGACAGGCATACCCACTGAGCTCCTGACTCCCATCCCTACTCGTTTTTTGGAGTACATTTAGGGCACTCTCGTTTCAAAATGTTGTCCTTGCCACAGCCAAAACAGAACTTCTTCTTGGTCTTGCGACAAAATCGGAAACGATTGGCCTTTCTCTCCACAATTCCAACAAGATACCCTCTCCGCGATCTGGTCGTGGTGATGCCTTGATGTCAGCTACTCGTCCTTGGGTGATTACTCTGCGACGACTTGGATCTTGATAGGCGAGGTCCGGTTCAAGCGTTACCTCACTTCGTTGAGATCTGTTTCTCGTCATGCTTAACCGTCCAGCTTCAGCTCGACGTCCCATGGATCGAAGTTGATCTAGAGTTTGGATGCTAAATAAAGCCAATCTATCCTGCAACTGCGGATGGAGGTTGTAGTAGATCTGGGCCAGACGAGTACTCTCGGGAACGGGGACAGCAAGTCTGCCATACAGGCCTTCCACAGCCGCGATGTAGAGGTCCAAGGGTTCGTTGTCTCCTTGTACTCTATTGAATATCTCCTGATGAAGCCGTAGATCGTAATCAGCAGGTTGAAAGACTTCTCGCAGTTCCTTCGTTAGTTGATGCCATGACCGGATCCTGTTAGCGGCTGCACGATACCATACAAGCGCGGGGCCAGCAAAGAGATCGACAGCCGAGTCATAAAGTTCTTGGTGAGTTACTCCTCGGGCTCGACGAAGTTCCTCGACCCTTTCCAAGAAGGCTGCGATGCTAGGACCAGAGTTGTCGAATTTCAGGCCCCACTTATACACAGGTACATATCTGGGGCGTGAGCCTTCTCTTTTGTCTTCTAAATATCGCAGATCGTCTTGGCGGGGCCAGTCTTGAACAACTCTTCCCATCGAAGAATGATTTTCCTGCTTCTTCCGGTCTTCTTGAAGCCTCCACTCTTCTTTTTGCCATCTACTCTCTTGCTGTTGTCTCTCTTCTTGTAGTCTTCTTTCTTCTTGTTTCCACTTCTCTTCCTGTTTTCTTCGTTCCTCTTGAAGCTTCATCTCTTCCTGGCGAATCCAGTTATCTTGCTGTCTTTTCAAATGTTTGTAGCTGCATCCCGTCTTGGACGTTCTCTTTCTCTTCCAAGTCTTCCTTCCTCTTCATGTGTTCTTTCCTCTTCTGGTGAAACGATTGAGCCAGAAAATGCTAGAACTTTCGTGGGGACAAAGAGAGGATCCGTCCGCTTATCTGAATCTGGCTGGGGTTGTGGATTGCCAGCTGATAGAGTCTTGTTGTCAGGAGAATCCACCTTAGCCGCAGACTTAGAGTCCTTGAAAGAGTCCAACAATCCCTTGCATTTACCCACTAAGCACTGCTTGGTCTGCTCCTGATCATCATCCGCCGTCGCACCCACTGGTATCCTATCAGCTCGAAGGTATAAAATGCCATAGGCGTGCAACAATACGATGATACTCATTATCGTTATAATTCCCCTCATAGTCACTCACAAGTGCTGATAAATCCTGGTACTTTGCCTCACACTCCTCTAGTTCTGTATCCGTATCCAAAGAATTAACTACAGTCTCCTTTATTGGCGTATTCGACGCTAAACTCTGAGAAAGTCGTTTTCTCAAATCTCCGGCTGTACCTCCAGAGGGAAGATTCCTAATCTTCAGCTCATAGATAACTTCTGTTTTACGCAGGTGATAGGCACTCATATTTAGATAAGATACAAAATTCAAAAGTGGAACAGAAATACTCATAAGTTTCCCAACTCAAAAATATAAACACCCTTAAAAGGTCACAAAACCAACATGAGCGTATAAAATTAAAATTTCGAAAGAGTACGCTCAATAAGTGTCACAACAACAATAAATAGAGATATGTTGTCCAAATAAACTACAACAATGACCAAAACACAGAATTCAAAGCAAATGTCAGAATTATTCCATAACTGAAAAGGAGAAATAAGTTTGTTTGATAATTAGGTTTTTGTACTTTGTTTTGTTAAGGAAATGTGAATAACTACTTATTCCAAGCAACACTAATGCAAACCAATCATATCAGCAGCAACAGTTCAAGTTCATAGAAATAGTTAATATTTACAAAAACACAAGTATGAAGGACAAATAAAAAAATGTACAGTTATAACTATTACTTCAGATTACTCCAAATAATCCAGGCCCCACGTTGGCAGTGCCATTTTGCAACGTTCTCCCCTAGGGGAATTGTGCAAATGTCCGGTATCACTCAGTGGAGAAAGGGGGTGGTCCTTGACAGCGCGCCGTAAGGGTAAAGGGTAACCTACGATTAGTACTTCTTCTTCTTTAAGGTTGCTCGGTGAGGGAAAGGGCGCCACCTTGTTGTAGGACAGGTAACAGGCAGGGCTCCAACAAGGAACAGTACCCCTGCTCCAAGGAAAGTACCAATCAGGCTCCCTACTACCATACACTAAAGCTAATTTTTTTGTCAACCAGGCCTTTGGATTTCACAGATAGTTGTATTGAAATATTCTGAATATAAGGTTAAATATAGACCCCTAATACTTATGCGAGGTTATCTAAATCCAGTTACTAGGACTGAACAAAAGAAACAAAACACTCAAATGTTTGCAATTAAACTAATTATTTATGTGCAGGAAATTGTATGACATTATCACAAGTAATCCAGTCTTACAGTAAGTAAATGCTTTAGACAGAAAATAATCAACAACAAATATAGCGAAGATACAATGTTACCACTTATTAGAGAGAATTACAAATGGCTAAATGAACTCTATTTATGGTAGGGAGCGCTCCACTTCCTCAAAACAACATTCAACATACATAAATAAATACAATAAACACATGCAATAAATGGCCTAGTCATGTAAATAATAGACGACACAAGTAAATATACTAAAGATACACTATAATGCACTAAGGTGTGCAGTTAACGTCTGGAGGGTAGCGTTGAACCAAATTTTAAGGGCTCCTTCCACAATACAAAGGCTCCTGGTCCAGAATAAGACATCAGTCCCGCGTCCGACTCACTAATCCATAAGAGCACTCTGTGAAATAATCCAAGTCTGTACTCACCAACTGGGAGTCACAACACAAAAGGCCTACTACGTCCGGTCCAGACCGTGGCGCGGAAGAGCGCGGCGCGGCGAGAGCGGATCCGCGGTGCGGTAGTGGTAGGTGTAAGGCGGCACGGCTAGGAGCAGATCCCAGTGTCAGGGTAGTGCAAGCTGGAGTACCCACTAGCGGCTCGGCAATAAGTCCACCAGGCTCCGGGCGCAGTCCAGAAGTGTACCCATACCAAATCCCAAAAGCCCTGATTAATATGTTCAACCAACAGAGAACATCAGATAACAACAGTCCTCAGTAGCAATTGAAATGGACATTTTCATACAAATGAAAAACAACAATGAAACATTTAAAAATAAACACATTAGGTTTTTGTTAGTTTGAAGCAAAGAAAATATTATGCTAGAATGTATATTCAGCTGATTAAGCAACAATACTCTAGGGGATAATGAATCTACCTGTATTTATGCAATTTCTGGCTATAAAATCATGAGAATTGTAAGCTTGACTGTTCATATCAAAGGCTAATAAAACACTATCGAAAATAATAAACAGTTAAAGTACCCTACATGTACACAGTATGATTTAATATAATAGGCAGTATAATAACAAAATTGAATTTATAAATTTAATATGATATCAAAGACTAATTATTAATAGCTTGAGGTAATAATTTACCTTGACTTTTTATTACAAATAAACATTGATACATTAAGAAGAAACGTTGAAACTATTGTATCGTACTAACATGAAACTGTGACACATCAAATTAGGACTGTACACGGTCTGTTACAAAATATATGTCAATCATGGTTGTATTTTATGAGACTTGTATGTATTTATATAATTAAATACTTACTTTACTATAAAAGAGATTAATTTTCTTCGATTAAAACATTTAAAACATTGCAGTTATAACAGTTCAAGTTGTGACATTAATTCTCAACATATGTACTATTTATAAGTTTACCTCTTTCTCTTAGAAATGTTGTCAACATAGTTAGCGTAATTGGTTTTGAAACAAATACTTTAAACAAATTTATTAGGTAAGATTATTAACTATTAAAAGTAAATGCCACGTTTTTAGCTTTACACGTTCAATTCAAACCCTAACAGTTTTTCCAAAGGCTCAGTTGAGTGATTCTATAATCTTGAGTAGTGTTTTAAACTTTAAAATTAGTATATTGAATTCACGTAAGAGTGACGAGAACTAAGGAAAATATATGGTAGTAGTTCACCTTGGCCAATTTATTAGTCGGCTCCCGAAAATCCAGCGAAGCTGAAGGGCTCGTAGACACACACAGCACCGACGCAATCCAGTCACTCGCAAGCTTCCTCACTAATCAATCCACCAGCTGTTTGTTATCAGTTCACCTGCCGCAGCGTGTCGTCCGGTCGTGCGGTGAACAGTCCACCGGAGATAAAAGGTTACTCAATGGGCTATTTATGCAGAACAGGCAAGAGTGACGTACGGGCATTGGTATAATTGGTACAATGTCGGCGCGCTACGACATTGATGAATTGAAATTTATATAATGTAGAGTGATCAGTTCTACATTATTTATACCATAACTCACTATAAACTGCACACGTCACAATCTCTGAATAAAGTTATTTAGAATTTGTTGTTTTAAGCTAACTTTTAGGTCTGACAAACATGATATTAGGGGTTAATGACAGTTTTTTCTCTTGTAATAGGGGTTTTATTAGAAGGTGTGAAGCTCTTCTTGGGTTTCAAGTGTAAAAGAAGTGTACTGAAGTTTTACAAATGTCGATTGGTGCGAATTTGGAAAGCGGAGAAAATTACGGAAGAAATGAAAAAAAAAAGTAAAGCCGTCAGAGAAAAATTTTTGCAAAAATTAAGCTAGAAGATATACTTTTTAAATTTAAAGACTCATATAATCATACATACCATTCAGGACGTTATTTGATATAGTTTTTGTTTAAAACTACCTTGTTTTTAAATTGCATTTTGAAAAATTCCAAAATTATGCATATTTTAAATACTTTATATACATTTATATTACATTTTGTATAGGAACCACTAGTGATTTGGAAGTCATTTTTGTGTGTGTATTATAGTTCATTACTAGGGATTAAACTATGTTTGCTAAAAATATGTGAGATCCTTCGAGGCCGAAATTGAAAATATTAATCGTTATGTTCATAGATGAAATGTAAATCAATTAAAATATTTTACACACTCAAAGAGACAGAGGCTATAATTAAATATAATGGGGTATATTGTTGTGGTTAGGCAAAAATTCAATTATCTAAGAGATTATTATACAGCCAGCTTGTTTGACTCCGCCTCAGGCCTTAAGCACGTTGATATTGAAAGATAAGAGTCAGAAATCAAATGAATGATAAAGATATAAGCTTAACGACACATAATAATTTTTTAAAATTATCACTTGACTGGGAAAGAGCGTGTCAGTAAGACAAATACAAAGGGATCAAAGACATCGGTATTGAATCAAATAAAATATTCGGTTTATATAAGTTATAAGTTACATTCACACACGAGCACGGACGAACACGTCTTATCCTATTTATGTTCAACCCGAATCATCATTATCAACGATCTATTCATACAAATACTTTATATATATATATATATATATATATATATATATATATACATATAAACCAGCAGGAAGTCTAAATATTATTATTTACGTGCCCCACTGCCACAGCAAGGAACACATGTAAAAGTAATAATTCTTGGGTTTTACATTCGTTCATTTTTTTATTTTATCGTGCAAATTTTTTAAATTTCATTTTTCTCATTTCGATAAAATATCAACTATATTATTATCTTTAACATATTATTTTTTGTTAAAGTATAGGTTTACGCGATAGTTTCTTCAACACTTTATTAAATTTTGATTGTATTGGTATAGTCAATTGACGAATTATTTGTTGTGAAACATTTTTTCTGTTATATCGTTTATAATTTCTATATAAAGAAACAATATCAGTGCATGACAGGTCTCAGTGGTGTTTAACTGGCGCAACTGGTGTTTAATACAATTAGACCTCAGATATATTAGCTAATCTTCATATGATTACAGAAGGTTAGGTGTTTTCCCATAGATCCATTATTAAAATGATTAATTTAATCCTATTTACATTATTAGTAAATAATAAAGCTGAATTTTCATGCTTGCAATAATGTCTCATTCTTTAGATTTTTTTTAGCTGTATATTTTCGTAGGTCCTGTAAACAATATTTATAAGAACACTGAATTGTTTAAAACCTTTTTTATAGTGAATCTGAAGTCCAAGTGAACTGTATCGTATCATACACTCATTCATTTAATCACCATAGGTGAGCAGTTAACAAGCTGTAAGTTGAGAGACATAACTTTCAGACAATTATTACGATACGTTACAGTGAATGTATACAACAGTATTAATTATGATTTTTGTTAAAAAGGAAACTAAATATGTTTTAACTGACAGTTGTCATTGAAAGATAAGTAATAAATTGTACTGGTTATTAAATTACGATAGGAAATTTACAATTTCAATTGTAATATCAATAGTTATGACATATGTGAGTATGGATGGAGATTGGTGAAAATGATGACAAGAAACCACCAGTCAAAACACCGAGCTCCCTCAGCCATTACAATCACCTCTGAGCTCCTAACATATCTACTTGGACGATTACCAAGTACGTTTATGTTGAGTCGAGGTCTATTGAATTGAATCCTAAATGAACGCTTTAATTCAAATCACTTTTATTATTGTACTACATATATTCAATAAAAAAATATATCCTAACTACACATTTTTACCGTTTAGCGACTCGTTCTTAGGTCAATTTAACCTATTTTACAGCTACACTCCTGAATTCCTTTCTAAGTTACGTAATATTGCATGTCACAATCAATCGAATATGCGGATTGATATATAAATGCCGATGCCGTAATTCGTGCACTATAATTATTACTCTTAGGTAGAATTTGAATCTGAATATTTAAACGCTAATAAGAATAATTAATAAAATGTTAAGAATTAAATTGTATAGTTGCTGTTTAACTTAAGTTAAATGTCAATTTAATCAACCGCAAAAATTTTAAATTATTTCTTTACTTGAAGCAAGGTATTGTACCAATTATTATATTCTTGACTAGTGAATAGAGATCAGCACGTTTACCAAAACCCCTTTACATAATTTTTAATTAGTTCAATTGAACTTATTTATCCAGATTTATATCTAATTAATTATATTTATTAATTCAGATAGACAGGATAATACATTCTCAAATCACTTTAAAAACTGTTTATTATTTTGCACTTTAATACACTTAACAAGTCCACTTTTAATCACATATATTTATTTAATTTATATACGTAATTTTCACAAAGTTTAATTTATAACTAACATAATAGATTTTTTTATTTAATTTTGAAATAAGTTACAATATATCGAGAAACCTCTGTATAATGCAGTTACCAGAAATTAACCCGCAACCTGCAAAATAATATATTGAACAGAAAACACTACTTTCAAAGTTTAGAAATTTTTCAGACAATATATTAGCAGTATAAACAAGCAAAGGGGCGCAATTCAATAAATGTAGGGAGATCCGTACGTCTCATAAAATCCATTTACATAATTATTTTATTAGTTTAACTGCACTTAATGTTCCAGGTTTAATCTAAGACTTAACTTTGAGCAATACTTGCAACGACATGTACTTTCTTGGAAATTTGCGTTAATGTGAATTGTAATCTTATTATTTCCCTTTTGTATTACAATTATACAATATTATTATAAAAGAAAGCTAACATTAGTTGATAATAATTCTCACAGGAGAATATCGTAATTCAATTTTAAAAGAGCTTCTTATGAAATATCCAGTGCAAACTTGGACGGTAAAAAGAAAAACGCAAACGACTATAATTTAACCGCAAAAAGATAATAAAAAACGCCAAGAAGCGCGTTGTAAGTTTTTATACGAATCCCTTTCACTAGAAGATATAAGCGACACCTTTGATTGACCTCCAACTATCCAGTCGCAAGGTCATAGAGAACAAAGCCCACTCTCATTGTAAATCCATTAACCCTAGAACTTTTAATCGACATAATTTTGTCGTTCAAACATTCCCTCGTATAATTATTTTTTACAATACACTCCGGTAACGTATCGATATAATTCATGCACCATTGGATTCGGGAAGAAAAATGCTAGGGAACAGATTAGTTTTATTCTTCTTTGTATTATGGTTATGACGTAGCAAGCTTGTTATTTTGAACGTAAAAGAAAACGCGACGCCGTTTGTTGTGACCGCCATATTGCCGCTGCCGTTCTGTATCACTTTCGTGCCGAGCTGTGGATATTTGTAAGTTTTAATAGTTTTACGCGTGTTTTAGTGTCGTATTTAATGTGTAGTGTGTTGTTTGATGTCGTAGTAGTGTAAACATATATATATTTTAGAATAAATAAATAATTCTATTTACTGAAATATGTTTGAGAAATTACCGGCTTTGTGTAGGCTATGGCAAAATGACTTGGCTAAAATTCATTTCACATAGTGTTTGTTATTGTTTTCGATTTCACTTACTAAAACGTTATTTATAGCACTCTTTCAGCTCTGAAGTAACTATTTATTTTTGGTAAATAGATAGTTTTCACAATAAAAATATATATTTCTGTAATTTAGTTGGTTATATATAATAACTGTTTGGGTTATTCTATATTTTTTCAATATATTTAGTTATATTTATAGTTTTAATAACTGCATAATATTTCCTATTACTTATAAACCATAAATTTATAAATTTTGATATAGTACAAGCTTTAGAAACGATTTTATATTTTGCTGAATGAAAATTTTTCGCAACATTTTTGAATAATGGCAAAAATTTAATTTTTTTTTACTTTTCAAAAAAATAATTTATGGTAATTATTTCAATAGTACTGTATATTCTATTTTAATTCTAAGTAATAAAATATGCAATATAACATGTATTCATAGATAAATGTATTAGCAAAACTTGTTTTACCAAAGTCTTACTTGTACCACCCGATTTTCAAAATTTATACGCATCGCTGCTTTTTGTTCTATAGCTTTATGATGCTTTCATAAATGTGTATAATGTTTATGTTTTTTCTGAATCTAGATAAAATTTGACACAGAATGGCTATCTCACTTATAAATATTTCTCACTATAACTTCATTTGCTAGGTATGGTCCCCCCCCAAATTTAAGAAAATATTTTTTGTAAATTTTATATTTGATTAAAAAAAAAGTGTTTATTAGAAAATTTTTTTATGGTTAATTTTACAATATAGTGCAATTCTACGTTTAATTCTGAACACAAAAATATATACTCTTATTTATATTGCTTTTATTTATATATTTTTAATAATTAAAAAAAAGAAAACCTTGCGCGAAGCTCCAAAACAGCCCGACACTACAGGATGAAATGACCGCCAGTTCTAGGGTTAACAAGTAGAATACTAAAAAAAATATGCTATCTTACTGTATTCTCCTATTCTTATGCCGTGGTATAAACAGAAAACAATAGGTGTTAATTTGTGGCACGTAGTCTAAGGCCTAAGATGTTTACGTTATTATTGATATTAATACAATTAATACTAGAAAAAAAACTATAGAGAATCTTTGTATAAAAAAAGCAGTAATGTACTTTTATTTATTAAAAATACGTTTGTTTGGTGACATATCAGTGAAAAGTGTCACCACATTCCACTCGTAATCTGGAAAATGATGATACCCGTAGCACTTAACAATCTACTGTCATGTTTTTTAAAGTTCATATATTATTAAACTGTAGAAAAAGGTTATACTTATTTATGTTTTATAATACACACGACTTTAAATTTGAGTTGTAATTTTCGTGGATCTTTTACGAAATATGTAACGGAAGAACTATAATACTGAGCCTTACCTATGCAAGTGTTACATTATAATAGTGTTATAGTTTAGTATTGCTAGATTAATTAAAAAATAATCGTTTGCGTTTCAATATTTTTTTCAAAAATATTGTAATAATTTACTTGTCAGACTCTACCTATACAAGTTTTCTTTTTTGTTCCATTTTGTAATATCTAATAATATTGAGTCTTTGCTCTTAAAAAGGTAAAATAACCAAACTAAATCTTCGAAAAGGGTTTGAAATATTATGGAAAACCATAAACGCGTATTTTAACATTTGGACAGCGTCATGGCTGACCTAATTGACATAATTCATAAAAATCTTTACATACGTTTTATATACAATTGTAGCAAAATTATCGATTGCAAAACTCTTGCCGTCCGACTTGAACAAAGCCGGTTTACGGTATCTACGTTCTTAGTTTACAAATTATTAATAATATCATTTATTTTAAAAGAAAGAGAAACAAGCTATTTCGATGTGCATGTGGTAAAATCTCTTGTCAATATCCTTTAGGATAAAATGATTTTATTATCTTTTACCTTCATCCATATGTTTAAACGATAGGTTCTTATAAGCTATATACTGTGGGTGTCTTAAAAGTACCCCCCCCTCTCCGCTATTATCTTTCTTATGAATAGAGATAGAGTGATTTACTTTAAGGGATGTTCATATGATCAACTGAGGAACCTTTTTGTCTGCCTGAAGACCATTAAAACACATTCAGTTCAGTTGCTGTGCCAAAGTGGAACTGAGCGTGTCTACACATACTAACTGGTAACCAATAAGAGATGTCATGGGAAAGACAGCCTTTTGGTACTTCCTAATGGGCTTCGGTCAGACAAAACATAACTTAATACATGCTATGTTACTCATGATTGTTAATGTTTCTTTTATCTTGTAATAACTTGCTTTATGATTTAGTATTAATCAGTTCTCAAAATAAATAGTGAGTGAATTATTTATCTGCCGTACAATAACTTTAAATTTAACTTAAATTGTACCAGTTTAAAAAAAAACTTTAATTGGCCACCACATTTGATATACTGACACTACAGACCTATAATTTGCGCAATTTGTCTGTTTTTTATAATACATTTAAATGAAGTATCACTTGCTAGAGGTTCATATTTAAAACAATTTTACTTACCCTTAAAATACTTCATTTTAGGGGAGGGAGTCAACAAAAATTCATCAAAATACTCATATGGTCTTATAAACATCCACCAAAGTGAATCCTTCAAATTCTATCTATAAGAAAGTGGGAGGGGGTGAAATTTTAAGACACCCGGTATAATTATGCCATGATAATAAAAACCAATGCTGATTGGAACTTGCCAGTCCATCCATTCCCGCCCTCTACTATCATTATTGTAATCCCTCTGCCTGAACTTCATATTGAGTACTAATTTTTAATGTTAAAATCCTTATAGTCAACAGCAAATGAGAAGTATCATATATACTAAGTTTACTTCTTTGCAATACTGCAAAGCCCATAGAAATAAAAATTATTTTTTTTATATGTATCAAAGACATAATACTGTGTATTGCAATTGTTTCTTTTTAATTATTAAAAATTTACATTCATGAGATATTTGGTGCAATGTTATCATTTTAATGCTATAAATGTTTATTGTTTGTTTTGGCTATCAGCGTTTCAATATTTGTATGTGAGGGTTATATAAAACACTTTAAACAAAGAGACAACAACAAATAATACAGTTGAGACTGGTTTTTTAGGGGTTGTAATACCGACATATAATATATTTTGATTACCTTAATATATATACACGACGTTTCAGTGAAAAGAATTTATATTTAACTGATTGAGTAAAAGTTTTGCTTTCAGATTTTATCAGTAAAAAATAAAGGTCTTAATCTTTCCATGCTTAAATTTAATTTAACACTTTATCATCGTTTAAATTGTTTTCGTTTAAGATGAACTTATAATGTTTACCCAAAAGAAAATAATTTCATTGCATCATATTTTCTACTCGAGGCGTGTGCCTTTTTAAAGGAATGTAAAAATTTAAAATTTTCGTACAAACTTTAATAATTTTTTTATAAAGAAGACTGATTTTCAAAACCTTTAGTTCAGTTAAGAGAAGTTTGGATATTCTAAAGAATCTGTATTCTTAAGGATACTAACTCTCTGAAATGTTTACTGTCTTTTCCTATGTTTGATATAAGATTTTCTTTACTTCCTGTCTAAGAATAGTTTAGGTTAAAACAATTCTTGTTCAAAAAATACTATTTAAGGATTTAGATATAAATATTTACCCCTAAACCTGTCTAGGAAATCTTTCTTTTCTTCTTCTTATTTTATTTCCATATTCTAAAGTTTTTCCACTATCTGTTTGGTAAATAGACATTATTGTACCATCAGCATTTTTAAGCTTCCTTTTCATTTATCTTTCAAAGCTACATTATTTATCTGTTCAACAAAGCAACTATAAGTTTTATGTTATAAAAGACGACTTAGCTAGTAATTTTTACTGTACAAGTATTTGCTATTTTACATTAATACGTATAATACCCCTTATTAAATAAGAAAAATAACAATACTAATAACTGTAATATTTTTAAGTCATATGGTTTATGAATCACGAGACCGGACCAAACAGACAGCTTTTATTTTTAGCCTTGAAACTTGTTTTGTTTTGATGTTTGACTTTTGCGGATTCCGTCCCTGTATTGACAACTAAATAAGATTTAGATTCCAATCCTCGAAACGTTTTATTTTAAATTTGTAACATATAAGCGTTAGGTAATGTGTAGAACTAAAACTATTATTAGGCATTCAGTTCATTTTTGCTTTGTAGTAGGCATGACAGATTACCAAATATTGTAGTTTAATTTAGATATTTTAAGAAGAAAGCACATTCTCATAAACAAATTCTCTGTCTTTCCTAATTATATTTTGAGTAAATATTATTATAGTGTTTTATATCTGTTTTACTGTTATGTCTAATGACATGTTAGAGGTAATTTTAGGCATTAATAACTTGCAGCTCATACTTTGGAACACTAAACAGTTTTACATGTACGTTTCATTTCACATCGTTCGTACTGAGAGTCCATTTAGGCTTCTAAGAAAAATGCAATTTTCTTATGGGTTTTTAATTAATTTTAATGCTTTTTTATTTATTAATTTCGTAAACCGCCATTTCAGATATAATTCGTTTACTTTTTACATTGTGTTAAATAGTATAGTAATTTATATAACAGTGATTAGAGTTCTTCTTATATGACATACGGCGTACACTGATGAGCTTATAGAATAAATTAAATGTAAATATTCTTCACCTCTTGTAAGAATGAGAGCACAACATTACAGTAATAAGTGCAGAGGATACCTATGCACTAGTTACAGTTTTCAGTGTTTGTAATCGAAAGTCCAGATATTGTATTTTAGTAATTGACTCAAAACTTCATTGAAGGTTGTAACCAGAATACGTGTGAAAAGGTTTGCGAACTCATATTCGGTGTTTTAATTATAAATCGTTACATGTTTTACAATATAATTTTGTTTCTTTTTCTACTTTTCTTATAAATGTTGTGGAGGCCCCAATGATAATGTAAATATGTGTTTATATATGAGCATGAGAAATAAATAAATTATTTTAGTTGTTTTGAAGAGATGTTTTCGTTTATTCCTCGCCAAAATTTAAACCTTTTTTACAAGAGAATGTTTCTGCTATTTTAACAGATTTTTATTGTTACTTTTTTTTAACCGATTCTATGTTTCTAAAGGTTCTTTGGACAGTAATTGACTTTCGGTTTGATCCAAAAGTACGATAGAATCGGCATACTACTATCTGCTTATAAATATATACAAAGCAAAATAAACTCTATTTTTTCCTAAGACTCGTCTGTCTAATCTAGTACGAACTTCTCAGGGAAATAAAGAGGTTGATATTTGGCGATGAGCTGGGGGGACTGTTACTGGTTCATACCAACCGTGTTATAACAGATTACAACATAACACAACAGGGGCCTTAGTTTTCTATCAATATCAGTTGCTTAATGTGCTGTATTTTATCTGCTTGATTAACAGTTAATAAACAAGACGCTTTGCAAAGTCATATTCACAAAAAATTATCTACTCAAAACTTACTGAAGTAAAAAATGCAAAATGAAAACTCACACATAATATCCGAGACAAAAATAGTATAATAGAGGTAGTTACCCATCCAGTTATGCTATCATCCATCAACTAATCACAAAGGGTTCCTTAACTCATTTACACTTTAATTAAACAAAGGTTGTGTTTAATCTCTACAGAGTCCAAGCTGTAATCTCTGTAAAATCCTTCTCGTTAGTATTCACTGGATGCACACACAAATTTAAGAATACAAATTCTTACACTATAAATATATTTTAAGCTGTATATTGTATATATTTTTAGTATTTATAATACTATTAATAAAATATAAAGTCAAAATTATTAGGTGAGGAGGTTCTTGACAGTAAAAGTAACTACTGATTGCTATTCAATTAACGTGGTATAGCGGCTAAATTGTAATAGTTTTTATAATATATATATATATATATATATATATATATATATATATATATATATAAAGCACTTTTTGTAATTCAATGTTTATTGAAATTAAATAAGGCTATTGCCATTTTATAAAATTTAACGTAAATAAAAGTCGTTTGACAGGTATTTGGTCTTCCGATCATATGTTAGTTTGCTTATTTAAACGCATATTTGAGAGATACGGCCAAATACAAAATAATTGAATCTGTAATTGAAAAAGTAAGCGCTCTGTGGTGTAATGGTAGCACAATCACCCGGCAAGTGAGAGATCCGGGTTCGACTTCCGGCGGAGCAAGTACTTTTTGTGATTCAATGTTTAATTGAAATTATATATAACTCATTAGGTCCTTTTGTTTTTTCCATCCAATGGAGAAAATAATTGGCGCAATGGCAACTAGTTCCAATGTTCTTTGTAGCAGTGCCATCACATCCAATTTCAGTTACATTGTTCAAGTTTCAAATCACAGTTACTATTAAAATACTCAAAAGTACTTTATTTGATGCCTTCACCTGTACCGGAGCGTGCGCCAGAAATAAAGAATCAGGTTCTTCAACTAACGAAACGTGTTCTTCAACGACAGTCTTTCAGAAAATTTGTTCCTCTTTTTCCCTTTAATAATTGTCTTATTCTTTCTGCCACAAAAAAAACAACCATTTTTCTCTCCAATTTTATTGTTGCCTCTACCTTTATTTCGATTACTGGCTCTAGCTCTTCGAATTTTTCATTCTGTCAATGACGTTACTTTTGTTCTCCTCAGAAATAAAATATTTAAGAACTGCACTTGCTGCTGCAACCCTGTCTGAAATCCCTGTTTTGTCACAGATAGCAACTACTGTCGGTAGTTTGTACCATATTTTTATTAGGTACCAGAGAAGAGGTGGAGACTTTTCATCGTCAGTTGATTCTGCTAAAAACCTTATCTTCTATATCATAATATTTCTGGTGAAAGTACATCAATTCCAATCATATTTTCTGATTCTACTACATCTTAGTCACATATAACTGACTTTTTAAGCATAAATGGAAAAATACAAAAATATTCCTTACAGATACAAATGTATTGAAATTTGATACATTTCCCTGAAAAAATCACAACTTCTAATCCTTTGCGGCAACTCTTACCTTACTCCAATCATGTTTAAACTTTAAAAATTAATTAAATAATAGCAAAATGCGACTTTTTATCACTATTTTTTCGTTCCACCCTACGTGAGTACAGTCAGTGCCTTCTGCAGCCACAACGAACAACACTTAAATGTATTATATCAAGACATACATGAGCCGTGGAGATAAAATTGGGCTCAAGACTTTGAACCGGCTCAGTTCATGGAAATGACAAGCCCTTCATATTATAAATAAAAAGGCATTGATGATGTAGACCGCCAACAAAAATATAAATAGATTATTTATTTGAGAAGGAGAGAATCTGCTCTTCAACTGATATTACAATCAGAATTTTCTTTGGGTTTTGAAACTTTTTTGAATTTAATACAACTATGTATTTTTAGTAATTGGCCTTTCTGATTAAAACAACAGTTTGTGTGATGTTTTTTCACAGTTTAATGTTCAACAACAGTAATTTTGTCTTGTTGATATTTTCTTGATAGTTTTAAATATTTCTAAATTAGTAAATTTTTTATTAAGGACATTTATTTACGTCGTACGAAAATTCATAAAGAGTCTACCAGTATTTGGTTTTTATTTGGTAATTTTATATATATATATATATATATATATATATATTGTAAGGAGCTGATTACTGCCGTGCTTTGAGAGGTCATTAACCGTTTATCGACTGAGGTTCGAGCACAGTAAATAATATTTTCAGTTACTGTACGCAAGAAGTTTTGTCTGTTACGTCACCTGGTATGTGCGATTACGTTTCTTTGTTAGAGTTTTGTTGTTGTTTTGTAGATAGTCGGAATAAAAATTAAGTTTCACAGTATTTTGCTCATTTGCTATTCAGTGTGGAAATATGATATTTGAACTAAACATTAAACATTAAAACATGAAGCATACTGCTGTTTGATAGTCACATGCTTTCTGACTGCAGGAATATATTAAATTATATTTTAAACATTTTATAGTATAACGGTGGATGATTAATAAATAATGTAAAGCGATTATTAAAAAACTATTGCATAATTCCAAAATTTGAATTGAGAATATAACCGATAAGTCCGATATCCACAGCATTATATGGAACGATATTATATACAAGAAGAATAAGTGTAATAATAATAATACTTTTTGGATGGTTATGGAAATGAAATAAATTCGTAAAATGTCCGGGAACTCGTAAAATTTTTTTATTAATAGCCGGTAATATCTGCAAACAATCACACTGCTATACTACTATGGTAACAAATATTTAACGTAAAAAACTACCACACGCCTACATTGGAAAGGGAAGACGAGTGTGTCATGTAAGTTTTGTAAGTCTTTATTAATATACTCTTTATTTTAAAGATATTTATTAGTAAGATATAATTTCACAAACCTCACTTCATAAGTTTTGTCCATTATAAATGGCACATGTTAAAATAGTATCATTATGGAAACCTTTTAACGGCCACCATTATTTGTAAGATGACCTGTTTTAGAACCTCTCTATCATAAAACTGAATAAGTTTTCATGATGCTATATTTTTTTATACCGTGCCAATGTTTCCAGACACCCGAATATTTCACCCACCCTGTATATGCATATAAATGGGTGTATGATTGAACAAATATGGGCGTTAACAAACTTGAATAGGATCTTAATTTCAACCATAAACTCATAATTTTTAATTCAATAGCGAAATTATTTTAAGCTCCATTGCTTGTCCTTGGTTTTTTAAAATTTTGAAGATCCACGAAACCTAATTACTATACGTACTAATTATAAATAAATATTAAGACAAGGGTTTAATGTCAGTTTTACTGTGATTCTTTCGTACATGTTAGAGGAAAAAGTTTGTTAATATCTGTAATTATATTCATGTTTTTAAATTATAAAGAAAGGGGCAATTTTCTATCCATTTTTTTTTTCAAAGTGAATGAAAAGATTTTAGCTGTAAGTCAATAAACAATCGTCAAGTAAATATTTTGGAAATAGTTAACTAATGTTTAGTTGAACATCTAGTCAAACTATGATAAAAACATTTTTGTAATGAAATATCCAAGATTATCCATTGTACAATTAAAAGCTAGTACATCTCACTATCACTTAATACGCTTACAATGTTTCCAAAACCAACAAATTTAACTTCACCACACACATGAAGTTTAACAGACCCGGATAATATCACACAGCAAAGATCAAGGCTATATACCTCTTCCTCATGCTATTTCACTGTGTGATGAATTCAGACCAAATAGAAGGAATCATTTTCCACTTGGATAATTTCTGGTGATTCCCTACAACGCGACTATCAATGCCAAGAGAGTCAATTTAGGGTAATATGTAGAAGATGATTGGGGAGTATCAATAACAGGCTGAAAGAGGCTTAAGACAAAATGTGTAATCCAAAAATGTAATGCGAGAATTACCTTCAGTAAAAAGACGTGCTGGAAAAAATAGAAACGTTTAAATTCAGAAATTCATTTTATGGTTATCATGATCTCAAGGAGTTCAAATTTAAGGATTATTTCAAAGAATTATTGTATAATAGTTTGTATTGATCATTACAATAAATGATGAAAGACGCTATGAGAAATAAGTTATATTATTAAAAAAAACTCTTCGTGGTTGAAAACTCCAATAAAAATTTTAAAACAGGGTCTGAGGAGTTTGCATGTCTCCGGACTATCACTGAATGTTAAAATAAAGTGTCGGGAGATTATCCACATTTTAATATTCAGGGAGCTTTGCCTGTCGACACTCTTCCTCTTCTTTACTGAGTGCTACTTCATGTTAACGTTACTTCTAAGTGTTTACTTCAGCTATGGGTGGGTAAGAGTGCGACATGGCACCGAAATATAAAGTGTCAGGTGATTTATATATTTTTTAATATTCAGTGAGCTTTGATTAACGCACAAAATCATTCTCTTTATAGAGGCCTACTTCATTTATCTGAATATATTTTACATATTATATATTATACACCAAATGTATCGTATACTTTAGTCTCATATTCATAAAAAGTTCCTATCGCTAACTTTATGGCATTCCCCGCAAATGCTAAATTGTCCAAATTGATTAACCCCTTAAAACTTAAGTTCATTCGTACTAATTTTATTACTCAAAATTTAGTAGGAAAAGTAAGAATGGTGTTAGTTAAGTTTTTAAATAATCTGGAACGAAAACGTCTGAATTGAATTATTATCAGTTGGATTGTTATTAAAACTTGCGTAGAATAAAGATATGTAAGCAGCGTGTAAACAACTAAGGAAGATATACATCAAAAATATAAAAATAAGCTAAATTAAATATAACCAAATCATAAACGATGTGTAAAAAAGAAAATTTTTCTCTCATTTTAATATAAATATTCTAATGAGTGTAGAAAGTGGTAAGTATAATTTTTGTTTATGATCTGGGGGTAATTGTAGGGAATGAAAATGAACTAGTAAATTTTTAATCGCCAAATACAACATATATCAATCTTTATAAACTAAAATAAAATCTTTATAAAATCTAAAGTATTCCAGTTTCATTTCTTTTAAGGTGGTGGAGGGGTAATTGGATATTTGCCTTTGTCTCCATTGCATAAAATTAATTATTGCGACTATGACATAAAAGGAGTTACTCTCGTTAAATGTTTCTCCTATTTGTCTTTCATTTCTTATATCCTTACATCTTTAATTATGTCTTCTAAAACAAGGTTATACGTTTATATTTAGACTTTAAGTATTAATAGTTGCAGGAGGTTCATTTTGTTTTATTAAACAACTTCCATGGTAATAATAACAACGATAGTAAAGAATAAGTCAATAAGGTAAATGAAAATTTTAATTTCAAACTGTTTAACATGTTTTATTAATTTTAAAATAACTACTACTTTTCATTTCAAAATTATACTGTATCTTTTAGAATCTACTTTTACATAATCTGAAGCCATCTTAAGACCTAAAAATACATAAACAATTATATAATTCTATATTCAATTTATTTGATCACACCTAATAACTATCTTTCTATCACCTAATTTTCATTCTCTATAGATTTTATAGCCCTAACTACTAAAAGAATCGTGTGTGTAAAAATTTCTAATAAGTATATAAATTATTCGTGTTTGTGTTATTTTATTCATACGCGCTGACACATGCAAACATATATTTAATGACGATTATTACCCTACCAAGAACCAACTACAAGCAGGAATTTAAGTAAAGCCTTTAAATATAATTAAATAATTTAAATGATCACAAAGATCAATCATCTATGGAGTTTTGAAATAGTATTGCCACAACTAAAACACTATATTTTTGTGTCTGAAAATTCTCAATGTCTTAGAAAATGTGAGATTTTACACATGATTCCTTATGCTCAAAAAGGAAAAATAAAAAGAATCTTTATGTAGTTTTAACCACCCATAGGGTTAGAATGGGGTTCCAAACCGCAGGAGGAAATATATTTTTGTTTTTACAGTTTCCCTATCTAATAGAGGGAAGACATTTGATACAAACTGGTATTTTTACGTACATAGGAAAATAAAATAAATCTTTTGAATATCAAACTAACTCAGTGATTCAAAAAGAAATTGCAACCTCTATTAGAAACTATATTTTTGCACTTCTTTGATGTTCTGCAACGGCGAAATTAAATACGCACGTGCATTATTGATCCTAATAGGAAATAAAAAATAAATTTCTTGTATAACAAACACCAACTAGGTTGAAATAAGATTGAAAGCCTAGAAGAACTATATTTGTTTTAACTACCGATTGTACTAGAATTATGAGATGTGATACTCAAAATCCTCATCGCCCACATAGAAAATAATCTATTTCGTATAGATGAAAACACCCGTAGGGGTTTTAATGTGGTTGAAATTTCTAGAAAAATTATATCTTTATAAAAAAACCACGCACCTCTTGCAGAAAGGTAAGTCTGACACACATGTTTATTATGGACTCAAAAGACAACCGGTAACCGTAGTACCTTAAAAATTATAATTGCCCGAAGTAGTCACTTCTGATCATCTGAAGTAATAATTTTCAGACCATATTCCTTCTTAGGCAAATGCAACTATAGACCGGAAATACCTTAAGTGGGAAAACAGATTATTTTTAAGGATATTTTTTTACCATAGAAGTCTTCAGACCATTGTATGTATATATTCCCTTCATCGGAACCACAATGCTAACGCCATTATCCTGCGAAAAGATACTTTAGAAAGGAACTACACTATTTTAGCAGAATAGTAATTTCAGACGAACAATGCAATCGATACTATGGCACGAAAATATATTTTACACTGAAAGTGGAATTAAATGGCTGTAAATACGCAATTTTTGGTGAAATAGACATTTCAAACCTACATATGTATGTTATTGATCAGAGCAAGAAAGCAATTAATTGTTACCAGTGTAATAGAGAATAAGTGTCTGTAATTAATAATTTGTGTATATATATATATATATATATATATATATAATATATATTTTGTATATATGTGTATTCTCTTCATGTGAAAATAAAAAACCAAATATTGGTAAACTCTTTTTATGAATTTTCGTATGTCAGCATACTTCTTCAGATAACAAAATGTGTATTAAATATTTACAAATATAAAAAACAAATAATTAAACTAACTAAAATAGAAACAAGAAAAGGAACTTAAATATAATAAATAAACAGGGGAAAATACCTCACAGTTGATGTTTTCATCATAAACACCAAAGAGTAAAAAATTTTGAAATTAACGAATGTTCAAACCTAAAGGAAATTTTGACCTTAAAACAAGTTGGTGAGCAGTTTCGCTCCTTCTCAAATTAAACCTATTTAAATTTTCGTTGGCATGCAATGGAACATTATTGATGCCTTTTAGTTTGTAACAATTTTCAATTTTGTCCTGATTATGTTCCCTGGAATGTACAGCGAGGGGCTTTTCATCTCCATGAACAATACTGTAACGGTGACCTGTCATTCTGATACGGAGAGGCTTAGAGGTTTGGCCAATATATTTTTTATTACAAAAATTACAATTTAGCTGATATATTATATTACTTGAATTACAATCAATTGTTCCTTTAATTGGATACGTTTTATTGGTTATGTTACTACTAAAAATTTTGACTAGAGGACATAATTTTGCACGTACCACAACGTGGTTTTTGACAGGGTTTACAACCATTAAAAATTTTCTCTCGATTTTTGTATTTAAGATTGGTTTGGACTAGCATATTTTTAAGATTTGACGGCCTTCTAAAGATGACCCTAGGTGGTTTTGAAAATATATCTTTAGTTTCCGATGATGACTGTAGAATATGGAAAGCAGTTTTAAGTATAGGGTTAATTTTGTTAAGTCCGGGGTAGAATTTGGTAATAAATTTAGGTTCATTTACAGGAAAAGATTTGTTGTAATTAAAATTTTTTGTCCTATTAATTTTGTCCTAAAAGTTTGTCGGGATAATTTAAATTTTTGAATGTGTTTGTTAATTTGTTAATATAATTTGTGAAATCAGACTCTTTGCTACATAAATTCTTTGCTCGAATGGCTAAACCTTTTTGGAATACTTTTTTTTTACATATGTAGGATGGCAACTAGTATAATTTAAGTAATTCATAGTGTTGGTATCTTTAACGTGCATTTTTGTTTTAAGAAAGCCTTCTTCTAAAAACACATCAACATCTAGGAAGGTAATGATTGTGTGGGAATAATTTCCAAGTGAAATTTAATGTTGAAAATTTGTTTAGGGAATATAGAAAATCTTTAAGGAGATCTTCACCATGTTGCCATATCAGGAAAATATCATCTATGTAACGATAACAGATCAGAGGAAGTTTATTTTGGGTATTTAAGAAATTTTGTTCAAAGAAGCCCATAAAAAGATTTGCATAAGAGGGTGCCATTCGTGTTTCCCATGGCTGTACCTTTTTTATTTGTAAATAGAAATCATCTTTGAATTTAAAACAGTTCATTGTTAGGATAAACTCTATTAGTGTTAAAAGGAAAGCAGTAGAGGGCTTTGAATGTGCGGATCTGGTATCAAGGAAATGTTTAGTTGCGTTTATGCCCTCATCATGTGGGATGTTTGGTGTATAGTGATGTGACATCAATTGTGGCTAGGATTAAATTCTTTGGTAAAGGTTGGGTAATTTGGGAGATTTTAACAATAAAATCATTAGTATTTTTAACATAAGATGGAAGTAGTTTTACAAAAGGCTGCAGTTGGTCGTCCAATGTAACCTGATATTCTTTCAGTCGGGCTCCCATAAACTGGCAACAATTGGACGTCCTGGTGGTGGTCTGACATTCTTATGAATTTTCGGAAGTGTAATAAAATGTTGGAGTTCTGGGGAATTTTGGTGTTAGTATGCTTATAATTCTCTGTGATAAATCTTCGTCTTTTCCTCGTTGTTCCAAAAACGTTTTTATGGTTTCGTTAAATTCTTTGGTTGGATCTGTCTGCAGTAGTTGGTAAGTTTCAACATCAACCAGTTGTTGTCTCTGTACTTCGTTACAGTAATCATTAATGTTTTTAATTACAATTTTGTTACCCTTGTCTGCTGGTAGAATAATAATTATCGTTATTGCTTTTGAGCGATTTAATAGCTTTTGATTTCATTTTTTTTAAGTTGTTCTTGTATTTTAACTTGAGAGTATAAATTTGAGAGGATAACATTGATAAATTGTTCAACGGGATGATCAGTTGATAAGGTGGAGGCTCCCAGTCGCTTTGCTCTTTAAATTTTTCAAAGCACCCAGGTAGATTTGAAGGTTCAGATTCATGAGTTTGAAAAATAATGTTTAATACGAACATTACGCGCAAAATTTAAAGTGTCCTGGACTAAACTAATTTGATAAAAATGTTGGTAAAAGTGAGACCTTTTGACAAAACACATATTTCATCACCAGAAAGGTTATAATTAGATAGGTTTTCAATGTTAGCATATATATATATATATGCGTGTATACAACAGTATACTTTTGTATATATATATATATATATATATATATATATATATATATATATATATATATATATATATATATATATATATATAAACCTTTGGCACAATAACTATGTTAGAAATCGTTTTACTACAAGTTTTATCTTATTAATGCAATTTTTATAGTACTGATATTCAGTATCTTATTGATATCTCAGTTTATTTTATTTTAAATATAACAATATTTTGTGTAAGATACAAATCGTTATATTTGCTTAAATTTTCTTAATTCT
>NW_025780862.1:0-45385 GCF_021130785.1 Homalodisca vitripennis
TTGTGTTGTCGTTACCGGGTGATTTTTTACTTACATTAACTTAGGTGTGCCCGTATTCTGGAAGCAACTATGGAAGGTAATGTTGTGTACTGGTGTACTTATTCTACAGATTGCGAATCAATCGTACTTTGGTAAGTTCTGAAGCAGATAACTTTCTGATACATCTTCATGTATCAGTGGGATATATTCGGAGCTACGATAATTTTGCGGGACTGTAACCAGGGCTGGCACCAATGATAAGAATCTGGAAATGCATTGATTATCGATGAATTTTGGGAAAAAAACGAGGATTAAATGGCAATTTTTGTAATGTAGCTGGACTTTTTGCTAGGGATGGATCGATTCTAATACTTAATACCGCAGCTCATTTCACTTGATACCAACAGAAATGCTTAAAATACATTTGGAAAATTACAATTTTCACAATATTACAACTAGTGATGTGTGGAAGCTTAATCTAGAATCCAAATAACTATTTAGAAACTTACAGTACTAAAAATAATGAGATTTTGTAAATAATATTTTAAATTGAAGTTTGTAATTTCTATGTCTATATATAGAGAAACATGTCTGCTGGTTCTATGCCCTCATTGGTAAACAAAAAAATCATTAATTTATAATTTATCTATACATTTATCTAAAATCTATTCATTTTTATGTAAATGGAATATATTTTGAAAGTTCATTTTATAAGCTATTATTTCTATTATTTAAAATAAGAAGGTAGAGGATATGACTTGTAGTTTTAAAAATATATTCATTTCCCTGAATCTGCGAGTTCCTTTGAACTGGTGTGGTATTCCTAGGCTTGTTTTCTCCAAAGGACAAAGAAAGTTAAAAGTAGTGTGTAGATGAAAGAATGTGGTTTATTTTTTTGGTTGTACTGAACCGACCTTACGTACCAGCAAAGTGTGGTCTCATACCGAAAGTTCGTGCACCACAGACCTATGAATGCTGACTACAGTCTGCCCCATGGTAGCGCTGTCTTGGTAATGGTTTTGTTTTCCGAATTGGATATATGTATTTGCAAACATCACAGAAAAATGAGATTTATTAGGTTTATATAATGTTGTCGGGACATTGAAAGACACAGAGATAAAAACTATAAATGATAGCTCCTCATAAACAAAAAAGATCATTAGATCAAACAGGTCATTAGATTAAATATGTTAAAACAAAGAAAGTGATGTTTTGTCATCACGGTTACATACAAACCTCGATCAAACTAGTTGCTGAAAATAGGGGATAGCGATGAATTGTCAACAATTTCTTGTACAAATTATATACAATGTATATCGTTAGCGACAAAATTTGCTAGACAACGGGAGCTTCGTGACATTTCCTGCAAATACAGCTGACGACTATAATTTGTCACTGTTGCACTCGGGGTAAGAGTTAAATACAGTATCACAGTTGTATATTTGGTTAGAAAAATTAACTGGAGAGTTGGAAATTTTTGACTGGGAATAAAACCAGGTATTTGAAAAGAGGTTTTGAGTGGCCACCCTGTTAATCATGTGTTAGTTATGCACGATCTCAGATTTTTAAGGTTAGTCATTCTTAACTATTCTTTTGTCTAAACTTGAGTTTAGAACCTTTTCCCTCACTTCTGTGAGTGAAAATAGTTTTAATGAACAATTGGACCAGTGGACCATTTACCTGAGGTATATTATTTGTATAGCTCTAATTCTCTCATTTAAAGGGATATCAGTTTGTAGATAATGGTATAAAATTACAATTTGAATGTATTTTATCTTAATTTAAATTTTAAACTATCATGTAAGTATTTTAAAATCTGTAGGAAAATCTATACATTCTTTATATCAAAAATTAGCATAACTACTATAAGCACTCTACGCTCAAGGTTTTTCATGTTTTATAAACAAAAATTATTTTTAACCGGTGATTACAAGAGATTATTTAAACACAACCTTACATAAAAATATAATAAAATTACAGCAGTTTTCTAATGTTAAATTTTATTTCAAATTGTAAAAAATCTGAATGAATATTGTTATTTATATTTCAAATGGGAAACCATGATAAATAATAGTTAACCAACATTAAATGTGTAAATACAATTATACAGTTCACGCTTAGTGAAATAATGAATTATATTCTACTTAAGTGGGTTATAACTTCAAAAACATGTTTTAAGGTTGTACAACATTATTGTTTGATTTTAACCAAAACATTAAACAGTATAATCAAACTTAGTAATAACAATGAAAATAGTAAAGTTATTTTAATTATTTTATTAGGAATTTATGTTTGAGCATCAATTAATTGTTCAGAAGTAGTGGCTGTTCTAAATTAGTCATACTGTTATAAATCCCTTGTTGATTTCTCAATTGTAGCTCTTTGTTGGAAGCAATGAAAAAATGTAATTCTTTAGAATTTGGTTCCACATGAAACTTGCCAAATAAATTGTTAAGTAGAGTAATGGAGGTAATTCAAATATATTGATAGAGTTTCTATGTGTTTCATGGTAGTTTTAGAAAGAGAACTTTCAATAAAAAAAAAAAAAAAAAAAAAATAACATAGAAATCATTGTTATTTTTGCCTTGAGCCTTCTTCCCTGATGGTTGTAATTTCCAGGTTTTGAATAAGTTATAACACTGGTTCCTGTTATCATCATAGGTTATGTCATTTTATAATACTTTATGACTTTAATTAGGTTACATTATTGAGGTTTTTTTTATATCATTGTAAGGTAAATTAGAACAGCTGTTTTGGGGCAGTTTTCAACTCCCTTAACTCATCTGACACTATTTAATACTCCTATTTTACATAAATTTGGTTATGAGGTTAGAAAATCTTCACTTTTAAACACATGTTCAACAATAACCTGTCTTGTCAAAAGCTCTTTTCATTCAGCATTTACTACTTTCGTCATCCTGAAAATGTGCTTATAACTCAGTAAAATAAGGCAAAATAAGGATGCAACCTCGGAATGAAAGATAATAAGCTAAAAATTTGCAAGCAAACGTCTTTATTTTGATGGTATAAAAACTTATCTCAAAATTCTCATATAATCACGTGTACGCGTCTTTAGATATTTAAGGTCAAAGTTCATGAAAATCAGTTTTTTTGATAATATCTCGTTTCCCTTACGCTAAATGACTTTGAAGGTGGTAAGAGAAATTGTAGAACGAAAAATTGTCTTCAACTTTTGTCTGAAGTAATTTTATGTACGCTCAAAAACCCTTTTTGAGATACAGCGCAAAGAGAAGGGGGCCGCTTACCTGTATATACGATAATGCGAGGTCAGCCAGTAGAATACAATAAATAAATGAGTTATATTGTTAATTATTCACTTACTATTATTATTGTTACTTAATACTATTATTATTGTTGTTAGCATTATTATCATTATTATTAACATTTTTATTATTATCATTATTATTAAATTGTTATTATTATTTATTATTTAACTAGCGGGCCCGGCGCGCTTTGCTGCGCATTTCAATAATTTTTTTTGCAAAAGTTGCCCGCGGCTTCGCACGCAATTTCCCGTTGAGAAAACAGTACACTATATTCACTTATTCTTTTTCTATCACATTCTAAACATTGCTGAGATAATTGATAGTCGTTCCATCGTGAGCCTCTTGGGCGTATTATGAAGGTATGTACCATATTCCTGCCTCTATCTAGCTGTTACCCACGGCTTCGCACGCAAATCTTAAGAAACCGAAGTCCTTATATTACTTAGTAAAATTTTTTTTTTTACTATAAATAAATTTTAGATTAAATTAGTTATATCTCCGATGCCACGATTGAGCTTGCTTTGTTGTCTCGATCGAGAGAAATATGTACACACGGAGTTTTGAGAACCATACTTCTGTCAAAAAAAACAACTAAGGTTGATTTTATAACATTCTTTAAATTTGTAGCCAACGTAAGATAGTAATTATGATATCTGCATTACTCTTCTGATCAAGCATGAGCATGGTTTATATTAAATAAATATTGCAGTTAAAGGTGAATTTTTACGTCAAATTTGAATTGTATTATCTGGATAGTAAAGTCTATGTTTAACAGTGATTGCAAAAACAGTTTAAACAAAATTTGTCGTTTCTCTTAAGCTTACTCTATGCTTTAAAACTATAAGTGTAATATATGTTTACAAAGAACAGCTGATTAAAAAATTTGAAAAGACGTTAACATATGTTTGCTGCAATGCATTTCTTATGGGTATTTTCTGTAACCAGTGGGGCGGAATCCTGAATCGGGAAAGGGATGGGCATAGCTTATAAACCTTCTCCGTGGAAAAATACATATACGTACACAAATTTTCATCATGATCGGTCCAATAGTTCACGATTCCATAAAGGACAAACATACAAACATTCATTTTTATATATATAGACTAGCGGGGCCCGGCGCGCTTTGCTGCGCATTTCAATAATTTTTTTGCAAAAGTTGCCCGCGGCTTCGCACGCAATTTCCCGTTGAAACAGTACACTATATTCACTTATTCTTTTTCTATCACATTCTAAACCATTGCTGAGATAATTGATAGTCGTATCCATCGTGAGCCTCTTGGGCGTATTATGAAGGTATGTACCATATTTCCTGCCTCTATCTAGCTGTTACCCACGGCTTCGCACGCAAATCTTAAGAACCGAAGTCCTTATATTACTTAGTAAATTTTTTTTTTACTATAATAAATTTTAGATTAAATTAGTTATATCTCCGATGCCACGATTGAGCTTGCTTTGTTGTCTCGATCGAGAGAATATGTACACACGGAGTTTTGAGAACCATACTTTCTGTCAAAAAAAACAACTAAGGTTGATTTTTATAACATTCTTTATATTTGTAGCCAACGTAAGATAGTAATTATGATATCCTGCATTACTCTTCTGATCAAGCATGAGCATGGTTTATATTAAATAAATATTGCAGTTAAAGGTGAATTTTTACGTCAAATTTGAATTGTATTATCTGGATAGTAAAGTCTATGTTTAAACAGTGATTGCAAAAACAGTTTAAACAAAATTTGTCGTTTCTCTTAAGCTTACTCTATGCTTTAAAACTATAAGTGTAATATATGTTTACAAAGAACAGCTGATTAAAAAATTTGAAAAGACGTTAACATATGTTTGCTGCAATGCATTTCTTATGGGTATTTCTGTAACCAGTGGGGCGGAATCCTGAATCGGGAAAGGGATGGGCATAGCTTATAAACCTTCTCCGTGGAAAAATACATATACGTACAAATTTTCATCATGATCGGTCCAATAGTTCACGATTCCATAAAGGACAAACATACAAACATTCATTTTTATATAAATATATAGATAATATAGATATTCCATATTTTATAGATATTAATTATAAATTATATATTCTCTAAATAATAATTATTATATTTTTACCAAACATACAATATTAAAAGAAATACTTTTCTTCCATATTACTATATTACTATGAATATTATTTGAAAATGGAGTATTTTCTTAGCAACGTATAATGCTCCGAAATCAGAAGACGATATAGACTCTTTTCGATACACCCAGTTTCATCAAATCAACAAGACGCAACAAACCAGTGCAGTTATCAAGTCTTCCACCTTCAAGTACAGCAGCTCGTTAGCATATCCTTCGTGTCTATTATCAGACCCAAATTTGTTGGGAAATGATTTAGAACCCCAGGAATTCGGCTGGGTACTGCAAAATGGAACCAATAACAACATTATTACCACCAGCACCAGAAGAACTGCTGAATACAATATTTTGCAATTGCAAGAAAGGTTGTGGTTTTAATTGCGGATGCAGGAAATCAGGATTGCGATGCACTTTAATTTGTGGGCAGTGTAATGGACAATCATGCCTCAACGCTTCATCAACTTCAGATGGTTTCAATGAAGGAAGTGAATATGCACCTGATATTCTTGAATCTTTCTATTCTGATACTTTCGTAAACGAGAATGATGATTAATGAATCCGATATTGAACAGCCAAGAGGAAGAAGAAGAAAATTAAAAGAAAAATATTAATCATTAATAATAAAAACAAATAATTTATATTTGTAATTTTAATAAATTGATTATTGGATCAGTAAATAAATAGATAATTAAAATTCATTGAAATATTTCTTTTAATATTGTATGTTTGGTAAAAATAAAATAAGTATTTTTTAGAGAATATATAATTTATAATTAATATCTATAAATATGGAATATTAAATAATAAATAATAATAACAATTTAATAATAATGATAATAATAAAAATGTAATAATAATGATAATAATGCTAACAACAATAATAATAGTATTTAAGTAACAATAATAATAGTAAGTGAATAATTAACAATATAACTCATTTATTTATTGTATTCTACTGGCTGACCTCGCATTATCGTATATACAGGTAAGCGGTCCCTTTCTCTTTGCGCTGTATCTCAAAAAGGGTTGAGCGTACATAAAATTATTTCAGACAAAAGTTGAAGACAATTTTTCGTTCTAACAATTTCTCTTACCACCTTCAAAGTCATTTAGCGTAAGGGAAACGAGATATTATCAAAAAACTGATTTTCATGAACTTTGACCTTAAATATCTAAAGACGCGTACACGTGATTATATGAGACTTTTGAGGTAAGTTTTATACCATCAAAATAAAGACGTATGCAAATTTTTAGCTTATTATCTTTCATTCCGAGGTTGCATCCTTATTTTACCGGACTATTAGTAACCTTTATAAGTAACAATTGATTCCTTTCGAGGTTTCAATAGTAATTATATGATCATTAGGCAGTTTCGCACTAGTTCAGGGTTCAATACTGTTCAAAGAAAAGCTGAATGACAAGATCTTACATTTTGGATATGATCAAGATTTATCAGTTTAGTTTTCAATGAGTTTGTGATTGTCCTAACTCCTGTAATTGACCTTGGAAGTACCCTCCAGGTTGTCTACCATTGTTGTTTTTAAATATACTCTCCTAATATTGCTAAAATATGCAGATGTAGAGGCAAAAGTGTAGGCTGTACTCTACATTTGGATTACATTATTCCTCTGTATGCAATGATGTTGAAATAAATATAAAAATGTTAGTGGTAACAGCAATACAAAAGTAGATAAGTTAAAAAAACACACATGACAATCAAATTATTACTATTTGAGTCAGATTTTGTTTATCAAATCATTTTGAAAGTGTGCTATATTTCACTAGAACATGTAATCCAAAAAATTTCTTTAAATTGAAACTTTTTTAATTGCACAACATAAAAACTTAAAACCATGAGCTACTTTTTTCTGTAGTGTATTGAATACTAGCTGTTTAACATGTTATCACTAAAGCTTAAAAAGTCTATGAGAGTAAATATAAATGGTTGTAAACTGTTAGAACTGATTTTGCCTTATGAACAATATAAACAATTAAATAAATTGTTGGTTTTTTATTCATCAATCCCCAAATATCATATACAACTTGTGAAGGTTTTAATTGGTTTTATACTTCCACCACATGATTTTTTTAAATTATACTTAATTAAAATTCAATGTAATTTTTTCATTTAAATTGGGAACATATAATTTATGTTCTTGCTTTGCTTTGTAAGCCAACCTAGTTGGACATAAATCATATATCAAATGAAAGAGCAACTCAAACAGCTTTGTTGTTACATGTGCGCATGCGGATGCAATGTTTGCTCTGCCACCCATTAGAAAGCGCTAGTAGCAAAATTGATGACTCATGAACAGAAGGTTTTTTTTTGTGTTCTGCAGTTTGCAAAGACGAATCTGTAGTAACTTTGCAACGTGTGTTCCGTACAAAGTATGTTTGTGATCCTCCAAGTCATAATAACATCCGTAGATGGTATTGTCAGTTTGAAGATACAGACTGCTTTTGTAAACGGAAGAGTACGGGATGAATAATGGTCATTGAAGAGAGTGTTTCTTGCATAGCCCATAGAAATCAGTTCGGAAGGCTGGTTGTGAATTACCAATTCCAGTGACAACTGTTTGGAAAGTTTTACAGAACGCTTATAACTACACCTTATCGTTTGCAGTTGTTACAGGCTCTAAGGCTTGCAGGCTGGTTTACATGCCAATTTTGCATTTGCAAACAAAATGTTGCTTTGCATGACAATAAATAATTTCTGGATCACGTCGTTTTCAGTGATGAATCTACATTTCACCTGAGTGAACATGTGAACACTCACAATTTGCGTATATGACGCTCAGAAAACCTTCACGAGATGGTACAATTGTATATTGAATGTATTGTGTGCCATATCTAGGCAGAAAGTTTATGGGCCTTTCTTTTTTGGAGAAGGAACTGTAACTGCTATTTCTTATCTTGATGCTCTAGAACTATGGCTATTTCCTTAATTGGAAGACGTTAAACCACACAACTTTATTTAGCAGAAAGATGGTGCACCACGTCACTGGCACAAGTCAGTACATGATTAATTGAACGTCACTGTACCTGACAGGTCACAAGGGGCCTAATGACAGAGCTTTTTTTTGCATGGCCTCTATGTTAACCCTACCTGACGCTGTGTGATGTCTACCTTTGGGAATTCATAAAAGATAATGTGTATGTGCCTCCGCTACCAGCTGACCTATCCAACTTAAGGAACAGGGTTGAAGCATCTGTTACAACAATCCCTCCAGACACATTGATCAAAGCTTGAGAACTGGGCTATCAACTTGATGTGTGCAGTGTGACAAATGGAGCTCACATTGAAAACTTGTAAGCTTGTAGGTATAACTAGTTGCTCTTTAATGTCGTGTATTAATTGAAGAGGTGAATTCCAAAAGGAGCTAAGTCATTTTTATAAATTTTCAGGAAATGGTAAAAAACAGTTTGGATAGGTAAATTTGAACATATGTTTTAATTGTTTTAGAGATATAGGGAAACAATTTATGTTATTAATCTCGTATTGATAGATTTTTAATTTCATTTTGGATAAATTATAATAAAGATATTTTTCAAAACGGAACTAAGCCATTCGTCGACTTAGCACTTTTTGGAAAACCGAACCTTACTTTAGGTATGATTATTTTACTTAGAAATAAACAGAGCTTCAATACAGAAATGCATTAATTTAATAACATTTCAAAAGTTACATTATTTTCAATATAATGTGTTTGGCATGGTAAAATATCTTTTACTAAGCTGATTAAACCAAAACTACGACCTAATTGTTAAAAACATACTCGTAATAGCTTTTACAAAAAAATGTCCGTGTCCGTCATATTAAATTTTATTATTTGATTTTCCTCACTCCATGTTTCTTCATAACAGGTCTAACCTTTTTTACAAAAAACGGTTCTTGCTCATCATACACACGTTCGGTATTGTCGCCCTCTCCAGTGGGATTTTTCAAAAGCATCTCCATAAAATTTTCTCATTTCCGGGTCCTGACTGAGAAATTTTCAATAGATTGCAAACATCTTTCTGTTTTTCTTTACTTATGCAATTTTTGATTGGAAACTTTTGAAATGGTTTTGTAGGCTTCCATAACAGTATTTTTGTTCTTTTTCATGACTGCATACCAAGATTTTGTCCCCTGTGTACGTACTTTGACAACCTACTTTTTGGTGTTTACTGGAATATACAAAAATTCGTTGCCTCTCTTGATAAGAAAGGGAATGTTTTTTTGAGGCCGTTCGTTGCACATAACTTATAATCAAGTACATCCCAATCTTCTCCCAGCATCTTAACAACACCATAATTTTTATAGATTTCCAAGTATTCTCTTGGGCTTTCAATGACTTCCTTTTTTCGAAATTCTTGTTCCATCCGACCAAAGACTCTGTCAGGAGGCATATAGCTATGACCACGAATCGGAAAAACATGTTCGATTGTAGAGAAGAATGGAATTTCATTTTGATTGACATAATGTAACAGACAGCCTAAAACAGTTCGATTTTTGTTCTGGCCGGAGCACGAATTTGAAAACAACCTCAGTTTGCTTGGTTTATGAGGATCTTCTTGGAACCTGTTTTCAAGAACTTTAATGAAGTCCATCAATGCAGAACAAAACTTGGTTTGAACCTCTTGCTGATTGGTTTTCTGTCCACGTGTAAATAAACACATTTTCCTTACCTTGGTTGGGCCCATGTATTACAAAAGTCAAATTAAAAATCCGAATCTGCCTTGAATAATAAACTTCACCAAACGGACAACTTTGGCAACGGTTGGTTTTTGTTCCATGTCAAAGGATACACAAACAGTATCAGGAACCTCGGTTCCAACTAATTCAAAAAAACTTGGCCCGCAATTTGTGTAATCTTAGTTTGGTCATGGTTTCTAACTTAAGCTTGGTGTCTGTTGCTGATTTAATAGTTAGTTTACATTCTTCACAAAAATGAACAAATGTCTGTTTTTGGATCTCCACAAGCTAAATTAAAACGGAGGTTGAATAATTTAAAGAATTTTAGAGTACGAGCAAACCTTAAGACCATTAGCGTTTGCATCAGTTTTCCATGTACGCCAAAGTTTTTTCACACTAAGTTCAGGAGGTAGGTAACCGTTTACACTTTTATGCCGCCCATAATGGCTCTCTCTACACTTCAATCTTATAATAAAGTTTATTATTGACATAGTTACTCTTGTCATTTTTAGTGACTCTACTACCCCCTCTATTTTCTGGCCTAGACTCGCCGTGTTCTCTGAAATATTTACTTAAATTGCTCAGTCTTTTTTGCCCAACTTGTGTTATAGAGCAAAATGTCTTGGCACAGACTTGAACAATAGGCCCATTAGCTTTATGTATGAAATATGATGCAACACTACGGCATCTAGGGTTTTCCTTTCTAGGTTGTCTTGTTTTAGGCTGAGAAGTATGAATGTATTTCATTAAAAAATTATCTTGAGCTGCTTGAGATTTATGCTTATATGTATCTTATTGAAAAAATCAATAACATCTTCTTCTGTTAAAGAGTCAGCTAAACAGCCCTTTTTAAGGTTATGTTTACAATCAATAGTAGGCTTACTTTTAGATGATGAACAGTTCCTAGCATATTTTTCGCCGGTTTTTGTCCCAGTTTTCTTCATTTCTAGTTCTCTTTCTTCCTCTATCTGACAAATCAACTTGTTTATTATATTCTTCAAGCAAAATATTATCACACATTATTTACTTCAAATAATAAACCAACACAATACAAAACCACCAAAAGAACACTTGTGACTGGTATTCCAGGTTAGGGATTTTTTATGATAGATCAGCTGCTATTTTGCGCATGCTCACAGACTGTAGAGCGGTTTGGAATGAAACTCCCAGTGACTTAGCACTCTTTGGAAGAAATATCATATTTCACCTTTCATTTTACATTAGACTTAGCTCCCATTGACTAGTATCAATAACAACACTGTATAAAAACTGTAATTCAGCATTCTGGAACAACTAAAATCAGAAATTGAGAAAAAAAATTGACTTAGCTCTTTTTAGAATCCACCTCTTCAATTATAATTTTTAAGTTTTATGCAATAGATACAAAAAAACATTAAAACTCCCCTGTATTTACAACATTATAAACTCCCCTGTATTTACAACTCTGTATAAAAGAGAAATACTGGGTTATCTTCAAAGAAAAGTAGACTATGGGTAACTTCCTAGCATGTCATTTAATCTCATTTCTTATCTTTATGTCTATGAAACTGGTAGGGTTCAATATAAAAATTTAGAAATTAAGCCTTTGAAAATGTAACCGTGTATATTTATGTTTCACTACAAAGGCTGTACACATACCTGTAGAGGTACTGATTGATTTGCAGACAGTTACATAGCAGCTCTCACTCCTTTTGCGTCAATGTATGGCCTTCCCTTTCTAATAAATTATAACTGAAAATCTAATTAAACTGGTGCAGACTACTAAAATGTTCTCTTCAGCAAATTTGATTTCACTTCCCCCTTCTCTAGTTTCCTAATTTTAATGGTATCTGGCAAAGATTTGTGCAGTTCATGAAATATCACTTTTAAGTATGTAATAGATAAGCAGATAATTTCAGAGCCTGTCATGCTGACTTCAAGTATCCAAGAGATATTAAACTCTAACCCACTGCACCGTCTTGAGATCCAATTGAATACACCATAAAATCTTATTAGTGGCTCCCTGATTTCACTTCTGGAACCCAACCTTTTATTTACTCTTATATGTTGACTTACAAGATATTCTTACTATACTTGACTCTATATATGACTTACTATATTCCAGTTACATATTGAAGATGTCAGACATTGAATATTAAATTCATGTATGAAAGAGGTGAAGTGCACAAAAATACAGTACAGGTCGATTATCTGAAAGCCAAATCCCGCTGAAATTTTACGATTGGTCAGCCCTATCCGACTTCGGTCTTATATTATGATTATGAAGGTTCTTACTGTTGCCTAGATGGCGCTGTGTGCTTTTGTGCATGTCTAAAACTTGTTCCTTCGCATCGGTTGTATTGTTGAAAATCAAAGAAAAGTTCATACAGTAAAGGAACTGGGCAGCAGGAGCGCATGCAGCGTAGCGTTGCCTGCAATCAACACAATCCACTGTTACGTATAGTACTGTTCCATGTCCACCTAACCTCACTTTGTGCCACTGAAATCAGCGTTGTTTTAACCAGTGTGCTATTATTCTCTGTGCTGTTTTATCACATGTATCTAATTTTGGGCTGATTTTGTACTGTTCCTATTTTATCTTATTTTAAGTAAATTTTTTACTGTTTCTACGATATCTAAGTCACTGAGTCAAAATTGTATTTACTGTATGTGTTGCTATTGTATGTTCTAGTTTAAAAATGTGTTTCTTTCTGCTGTCCCACCCATTTCCCTACCCTCAACAAATAACTAGACTTTTACTGTGATGTTCAATTATCCGAAAACCCCCTTGCAACAATTGTTTCGGATAATCGACGCTCTACTGTACTCTTCAAACAAGATCTATGGGGATAGTCAATCAATAAATTGTCAAAGAAAGGGACATTATCACTATTTTGGGACTATTCAAATTCTCATATACGAGTTGGCCAGATATTGATTTTGTAACACAGTCCAAAATGTCCTTATTCAATAGTTCTTCTACCTTGATTTTGTATTCTGCAATCACAACAATGTTTCAGTGCCTTATGAGGTGATTCCCAAGATATTTGAGCCAAAATCAGTTTCAATAAATGGATGAAACTTCTATCAAAGTGGAGTCTAAATGGGTTTCTCTACCTGGCTCCTCCAGGTGTAAGGAGATTCCTTTTAATTATAAATTCCTTTTATAGGTTCCATCTTGAATTCACTTGACAAAAACCTTATATTTTGAAGGGATTTACAAAGAATATCTAATAGTCTTAAGTATGGGTAGAAGAAACAACATTTTCACACAAAAAATTTCCAAATAGCTTATTTGTTGCTAGTAATAATAAGACGTGCTAATGAACAATTAAGATGGAAATAGACCCATTATAAGAAACAAATGCAAGAGACATACTCAATACTCAAAGAATAAAGTATGGGACATGTTATCTGAATACAGCAAAGCAGCTGTAAGAAGACTGAATTTAATTTGAAGCTTACAATAAGCTAAATAATGAAAGAACTAAAAAAATCAGGTTGAGCTGAAAATTATGCCAAGCCAAAGAAACAAGGAAATGAACTTGCTAGCAAGGAAAGGATCAGGTGCCTCTTTATGGGTTTAGAACCTTGAGTCGACGTTTCCCTTAGTTTCAGAAAAGAAGTCGTAAATAAGAGGGAGAGCTTTCTTGTTAACATGTCAGATTATGGCAGTCAAAACTGGTCATAAACTTTTAAGAAAATTGGCTTTGACTCTGCCAAAAGAAAAAGTATTCTTCTGATGAGAAATTTTCCAGGTCAGAGATCTGTATGAAAACATCTGACTGAATGAGTCAGAGGTCTAGATTTAGCAACAAAGAATAAAAGGTCATCTCCGGAGTTGATTAGAAAAACATTCTGAGCCCTCAGATGTAAAATATGGAAATCCCAGAGTGTTAATAGTCGCAGTGCTATGGGACCAAGCCCTCTTAGTTATTAATAAAAATATACTCTCATCAGAGGATTTTATTAATTTTTTTAATGGTTAGGGAGAGAGAAGCTATACTACCTTCGAGCTACATAAGTATTTTTAATGAACGAAACATTTTCTAATAATGGTCACTTAGGGTGATACGTATACACGTTTATTTAAAAAAAATCAAAAAAATTTCCAACATAAAGTTTTATTTAATATAGTTAATAAGGTATAGCATAAATTAAAAAAGTTCTAAACCGATAGACATATGAAATTGTTTATATACCATAGTTAAATATTCACTGACAACATTTTGCTAAAAACAATAGACTTTTAGTGAAGGTTATTTTATTATAACGATATTGTACACTTATTAACAGTGAAAGGTGAAATTATTATTTTTTTCTTAACAGTATAACATTTATTTCTCATAGAAAATTCATTCTAAAAAACTAATAGTACGTATAAAAATTAAGGTATATGTACATAAAATTAACATACTATACAATCTCACTAGCCTTGTATTGACTAACAACAAAACTGGGATGTTAATAATAATAGTATAATAGTGTTTATTTTAAAGTTGTATACAATTTGATATATATTATTTTCTATAACATTTCAGAAATTTATATTATGTACATGAATTGTATGGATTTAAATGGTTTGAAAATATATACACTGGTTCTAATTTAGAATTGTTGATTAACAATATTAAATCCATTAAATATCTGGATTTACTCGATAATAAGGACTGGAATTACCTTTAATACAAGCATGTTTAAAATACTGTAGTTGAATTAATGTATCACAAAGCTGTGACGTTGCTTCTTTCATTGTGATCCGCTCTTTTATGCAAATCAACTTGATACTTGTGTCTAAAACGCTGATAGCATAGAGAGCACTTGTGGGAGGTTCTTGAGTGTCGCAACAAGTAATGTCTTGCTAGGCTGATTCTGCTTCGATGAAAGGTAAAGTCAAAGTTCATGCTACAGCAAAGTCCACAGTGTAGTCGCTTTCGAGAGAGCAGTGCTCGTCCATATTTTTTCCACAGAGACACCTTTAACGAGTCATACTGTCTTGGCTCAACATGTTCACGGATTATAGTCTGTAGCGGAAATATTTCCAAACCGTAATCGTCAAGTTCTATCGAAGGCAAAGTATCCGAATCCGAGTGGAATGTCATATGTTGTTGCATTTTATTCAGAGTGCTGGTTTGCATGCCACACAGAATGCAAGTAAATTGTTTCTGAGCTTCCAAAAGAGGAGGAATATCTGATGGAGTTCTCACCACATTCTGATAATAATTTGACACGGAATAGTTGGAATTGTTGTCCAGATCTGGTAGTTTCTGATGAGAAAGGCTGAAACAGTAAGAATCATGGATAAAAAATAATTTTGATCAACAATATGGTTTTTCAATTTATTAAAAGATTTGTTCAAATTTTGTTTCCATGTAATCTATGACAGTAATAGGAAGAGATGGACGGACAGTATACACATACACACATTAATTCAATTCCATTAATTCATTTATCAGCCACTTCAACAATATTTGTATTCCAACAGGATTTAGTTTTTATATATCATATTATACTTTTTAGTAATTTAATAAGAAAGTTGTCAGGAATGTTGTTGATGTCATCTTTGGGCAACTCCTCTTGTGCTATAGAAAAATCAGTGCCGAATACCAGCAACCATTGGACACAAAGCACAAAGGGTATTGCAAAGGCAACCATTGTTATAAGGTCAAGTTTGATTTCACTTAAGTCTCTAATAAATAACTGGACTAGTGGACATGCAAGTGAAATATATTTCTATATATTGAGGAAAAGAGAAGAGACTCGGACAAGGCATTAATAATATATTTTTGCTATGTTTTAAATCATTATTGAAGATAGGATTGATACTATAAATTGGTTTCCTACATAAAGTGAGTTTGTAGAAAACTAGGCTCCTTTAATAGTCACCATTGCTGATATGTAGGTGACTTTTTCTATTAGAACTGATTTAAAAGTAGTAAGAAAACAAATAAAAATTAATCTACAGTGTGAAATAGGTATTGAATTACAACAGTTTGTTTGAATTTGCTTTGTATAGTGCAGGTTGCAAAAATTCTGATTTCAAAGTAAGGTAATACAGACTGTTATTATTGGGCACTGCTTACAATATCTAGCAATGCCTTATACACCTAGTTTTGAGGTTGTGTAAATTACCAAAAACCACTCATCAATTACTGCTCAACCAATTAGCAATGAATGTTTTCTTTAGCACAGTCTGCTGGCTTTATCACATCAGTGTCAAATTATTAAAACATTGGCAGTCTAAATGAACCCATCAAATTACATCTCTGACCTTTCTCCACTAATTTTTTTAAGTGGTTTGTTTTATATCAGTTCGCTAAAGATGGCTCACCATAGTGAGAGCAAAACATCTTAAGATTTTAATTGCGTCAGTAGTGTTTCGATGCATTGTGTACAGGAAAATTAGATAATAGCCAGAAAACCACATCTGAAACTAACTTTTGGATCTTTATGTGACATTTTTATTCTTTAAATTAAAAATAAACTTCCATTGTCATGTTGCTTCCTTTTTCACTATAAACTTAAATTAATAATGATTGGAACATCTGAGTTGCTGGATGCTTTGAACAAAATATGTATCATATAAGAAAAATTGATTGATGAATTTCCTAAAAGAAAGAAATTTGATCTTTAGCTTGTTTTAGTGATGATGAACTGGAAGGGTAGCAAAAAGGATAAAAATACCAAATGATACATATTCCCATAGCTCAATTTGTTTAGCTTGACACATCAGCCTGATTGGACTGAAGCCTGAAGAGACTGAAAATGGCAACTCTATGATGACATTCAACTTCCTTATGAGTTAGAAATTCTGTTGTTTTAAGGCATTCAGCTGTAAAACATGTAGTCCAGTGAATAAAAACTAAGTAAATGTTCGAAGAATTTACTAACGATTGAAGTAAAACGTTCACTTTCACGTGAATAACAGTCAATTTCTTGCAAGCTTTTATTTAGCCTTGACAAATAAAAATACTAGAAGTAAACTAGTATTTACTCGTACTTGACCTGTTTTCACAAGTAAATATTCAATTATGAATAGCTCCAGGATACTTCTTTCATTGTCATGTCCATTTTAAAAGTTTTCAGCTTCAATTTCAAGAATAACAAAATTTCATTTTCTAAGTACATTACAATTAGTTTATTGTGATAGTTAACACATAATTATATCACAAGAGTAGATAAATGTACAATGGATAGGCACCTCTGGGCTAATAGCTGAGTTGAGGTTGCTATTAATTAAAAGCAGATAAACCTGGCAACCCCTTTTTCACAGAAAAATGTACACAGCTACAGTAAATCATAAACCACATCAATATTTAAAACAAAGCACACAGAATTAAATTGTATTTCACAATGATATAATTAATGCATTGCATTACCATAATAAATTAAAGAGCATAAATATGTACACATACATGCACACATATACACATCCATACCTACACATATATACACAAATACACCAAAAAGATACTTAGACACAAAAGATAAAGATGTAACCATTACGAACTCATGCAACAAAAAAATCTCTAACAAAGTTACTAATTCACGAGCCGCTCTATACCAATTGTAAAGAGCCAACATTTCAGGTAATGTGTTGTAGAGCTTAGGAGCTGTGAATGTATAAAAACGTTTGTATACTTCCAATTTAGGAAAAGGCATAGATAATCAGTTTAACATCAGTAACATGTTCTCATTTCCCAGTGTATGTCCAACTCTTGAGAAAAATATCCTTAGTAGGTACCATATAAATATACAACTATCTGAGCAGAAGCATCTCAAACTGAACATAAAGAGGAAAGGAAGAGTCATTCCTATTAGCTCTGATAGTAACTAATGATCTCTTTTTGATTTAAAATAATAGGATGAATAATAGAATAATAAGCCCCTCCTCAACACGAGATACCATATTGCAATTTAGAGTTGATTATAGAACAGTAAATAGTTTATATGATAGGAACAGGCATAAATACTGCAAAAAATAAAACTTACTCTGCGAAGCGTTTAAATAGTTTTCACATTAACAATCTGTTCCCTCCAACTACAGCTTTCATCCAGAAAAACTACCAAATACATTATTTGTTCTACTCTTTCAACTTCAACACAATTCTTTCATGGATTTCTCCAGAGAATTAAGCATTGTTCACATAAAAAAAAAACTTGTCCTATGTCTTTCCATTTCTTAACAAAAATTCATAAACTTTGTTTTTACGCTAAAGAACATTCTATTTCTTGCAAACCACATTTTTCAATTTATCAACATCTTCTTGAATTACGCTGTACACTGTTTGATTACTTATAGTGGAATAACAAAGGGCAGTGCCATCCATTAATAAGGAACCTGATCAATTTCCATTACAGAAGCTATTAATATAGATTAAGAATAGTATTGAGCCTAAAATAGACCCTTTTGGCACTCCAAGTTTAATTGGAAGAGTTGAATTGACAGAGTTTAAAAAGTTTACATATTGAGATAGATTATTTTATACAGCTTTTAAATCATTTGTAAGGAATACCTCTGATTCCGATCATCCAAAGATAGTTAAATAAGATTTTGTCATCTACATCGCCAAATGCTAGAATCTAAAAATTGAACCAGACGGACCTTTATAATCTTTCCTACTATTTTAGAGACAATTGAGAGAAGAGATATCGGTCGATATTTATTGAGATTCTTAGGTGAAATTTTCTTGTGAAGTAAGTCAACCAGTGCTGTTTTTAAAGAGATCGGAAATATAACAGTTTCTAAATTAATGTTGATTAAAAATTACAACACAAGAGATAAGATACTACCCATTTTTTTCATTACATGTGCTGATATACCAACAATACCAGGAGACTGTTACATTTCAAACTGTTGAAATCAGCCAGAACTTCTTCTGATCAAGTAGGATAGCAAAAACATGACATCCGAATACTTAGCATGAACAAATTGAGTGCACATATGACAATCAAAGTCATCAAAACTTTCAGCGTCCCTCATTAGGTTTTCAACTGCGTGCTCAGAGATAAGTTCTTCCGACTTGAATCTAGAATAAACACCTGGAGTACTATCTTTCTTTTTTGTGAACCAAGCATGTTATTGATAGTTTCTCATTGTTTCTTAATATCAAATATATTTTCTTCAAAAATACTCTGGTAATAAACAAAATATTTTGTTTCAAATGTTGAAATTTTGGGTCGTTCAATCTTTTTTTTGATTTTTTTGGTACAGCTAAGTTACTAAATCACAGATGCTAACAAAGATCAAAATTCATCTAATATTTTAACTTACATTTTGAGGTAATTTTTACTTTGTACATTGAAAAGTCTACAGCTTGTCTTAATATGTCTGAAAGTAATGAAAACAAGTTTGCTTTTTTCTTGATAAATAATTAACCCATTATAAATGCAAAGAAAATGTTGACGAGGTCTATTTTGGTCTTAAATTCAGAAAACAAAGTATCCTTACTTTTTTATAAGAAATACAATATTACAAATTACTTCATCATGGTCTTGTCTAAAAGAGGTTAACACATCAGAATCAAAGCTACATTGATCTCTAGGTTTAAAAAATACCTTTAGTGGGTAAGTCAATCAGTTGCTCAAGACCATTACTTGACATAATCTCTAAATACTCATCTACGAGCAGTGATCAGTTAAGCAAGCATATGTTCATGTCCCCGGTAATAGCTAAATTTCGAGCTTTGCATTCAGACACTATGATATTTAATTTATATACAAATAAGGCAATATAATGAGAATGCAGCCTGTGTACCGCCACGACCGCAACAAAAAGCCCAGAAGATTCAATGCAATAGTGATCTTGAGTGCGTCAGCTGACTGAAAACAAACACCTGATCTGGCCTCATACTGGTCACTCACATAATCACTTAACGTCATCTGTAGCTGTCATTTCAGTTTGAACACTGGTTATAACCTCTAATTAAATACAAACGTATTTCCCAATCGTGTATACAGACTTCTGTTGGAACAACTAAATCTGGCAAAGAAGACAAAGTATTAATTAAGTTTTCCCTTAGACTTATTCTAAAGAAATATAAAAAATTTGTTTTGTCTCAAACAATTGATTGTTAGTTCAAATTAAAATTAATGCATTTTTACTGAAATAAGTGCTTTGCTTATAGGTTTTCAATTTATTCTATTGAACTAACAATAAGAAAGGGTTCACTTTGGGTCTTCCTCAGAAATATTTTGCCGTTTCTTACACATGAATATGAATAATTCTTTTCTTGTTTCACCACCTGTGCAGCAGCAAGCGGTTTCTTCTTGGCAGAGCTGAGATTCTCATGACATAAACGGGAATGGCAGTGGTCATAATGTAGTCAACATCATGTGAGTTCAGATTCCTCTTTACTCTTCATTTTTAAAGAAATTTCAATTTGTTTTCTCAACTTGATGAACTTTGCTATAATTCCAGCAGGACAATTAGCATAATTCCTTTTTTTTAGATGGTGACATACATTGATAGCTTCTCTGGTAATCTTTATATCGAGAGCAACACCAACCTTCATCACAACTTCATACACATCTTCGTTTTTGCTTTCAGAAATCCCCTGAATCTCCAAATCAGCCACTTTCCTTTGCAGCTGGATATTTTTCACCCTTAAATCATCAATAAGTTGAAGGTACTCTGCTAACTTAGCATTGTGAACAAAATTGTGTCATCAAAAATCAAACGATTTGTTAATTGTCAGTAAAACCATAATCAGAAGTTTCATTGAGCTTTTTTAGCACATCAGATAAAGATGTTCTAATATCAGACTCCAATCTATAATGTGACTCACATGACCATGCTCTTTCTTCTATTCAGAGCACCAGATGGACAGCACCAAATTTGCTTCTCATTGGTTATATAGTCAACACTTCTTTGGATAAATTAAAACACGATAATGATATGGCATAGTTTCTTGCAGTCAGAGCATGAAATGTTATGCCTAGCTTGACCAGTAGCTTTTTTGCAAACAAAGCACTCGGACATGATTTTATAATTAGGTACACACGGGCACTAAACTGAAGAATAGGCTATTGAAGATAACATAAGAGAAGCAATAGTGCAGATAATAAGGTGCTAAACCAATTAAACACCTTATATCTTGTGTAGTGAATGTAGGCTATGATTCACTGAACAGAGAGTGAGAGCACCCAGGCAGACAAGTCTGCAATTCTCAGCACCTGACTCATAACTTCCATTTCATTGAACTGTGAGTAGTAAATAATCCAACTGTCATTTCACTGCTTTGAAATATTATGTAGAACAGCACAGCTCACTACAAGTTTTGGAATTCCCTACCAGCCCACTCCACTCTTCACACCTTGTATCCAGTTATTTTAAAACTTTGTTTTGTTGTCCAAATACTTGTTCCATATGGTTAGAAATTCTAATCAAAGCACAACACTCCCCTTCTTTTAATGTTATGACTGCAACAAGATTTCTTTCTAGTGTCAACAGGTTTTGTAACCATAAAAAATGTTATTGGTGCAACAATCATTATGTATACGTGTGTTAACCATGGACTCTGAAAAATAAAAAAATTTGACAATAGAACTAGTTGTACGTCAAAAACATATACCTGAGGTTAAGGATAGTAGTGTGAAGAATCACCAACTTACAACACTTGCAAGTTCTATTTGTGTAACATTTAACCATGCGATACGTCCAAAATCCTAGTATTCTTTCAAATAAACCATTGTCAATAACACAGAATTAGTTACCATGCTAATCAATTTTCTTCGGTTTTTAATTAGTGTCTGACACTTACCATAAGCAACTCAAGCAATAGAATACAGTGTAAAGCATGGTATCTCTGATACTTACCAATATGTAAACGTGGTATCTAAAGGTACTGTTTAAAATAAAACAGTTATGTTATATTCAGAAAAAATATTACATAGATTAGCTAATAATGTCTACATATTTTGAAGTTTAGTGGATAAGTATAAAATATCGTAACTCAAAACTTTAAGGCCCATTCTCTGAAAGTTTATAATTTGATAGTTACCATGTTTCATAACAGACTTCAATGAAAAATTAGGTTGTATTCTAACATGAAACTAATTTATTCTTGTCTCCTGGACTACTGATATTAGAAGAGATTATTTTTAACATAGATCTTATCTTTAACATAGATAGCCTAAACATTTAAGATGATCATTCAGAACTCACATGTTCATATCACTAGTCCATTTTTTTATTTTATATATTCATTCATAAGATTTAGAATAACTTACACAATAAAATAACGTAAAAAATGAAAAAAAAACCTAATGGCTTACTTATTCTGAAAACTTTTCCTTGTGTGACGTGCTGTTTCTCCAAAATTATGAAGTCTTGGAAAATCCATGCTGTAAATTAAAATCCCACTATGAAATTTAGGAATTAAAAAGAAAATGCCACCTGTTTGTTACAAAGAGTATAAAACATTTCTTTATTTTCTTTAAATCTTCTTACATCACTGTACATTTATATTGCTTTTACAAAGCATATACTATGTACAACTAGTAGTCTAAAGATAATCTGCATGTATTTATTAATTACTGATGGAATCAAAAAATCAAATACCAATTGTTTTTAATTAACATTTACCAAGTTCACATGATAAAACCACAAAAGGTAACACTAATTTGCACATTGACACATGAAAGTAGGCACAATTCCTCATTTTGTTGTTGACTTTCAGTTTTGGCAGTAAATTTTAGGGAAAATAATTTGGAGCTAGAACTTTGAATAATGGTTACAGTCTTTAAGACTTAGAAATTCTTCTATTAAAAGTAGAGCTGTCTGTGAATCTTTTTGAAATTGTATATACAATTGCTTGGAAATAAGTTATTTTAGTTCTTTATCAATGGACTGATAAATGTTTTCTTAACTCAAAACTTTATATGGCAATTATAATTATATACATAGAATTAAAATTAGTTATCAAATAAAATTAATAATTTATTAAATATAATAAATAAATTGCTGACTAGATTTTATAAAGCTAATTCTTAAAATTACTTTGGTAACTTAGCAAACTTAAATAAATGCACCACAATGGTTTTTGTTGTTCAATAAATATAAATATTCTCTTGATTCAAATTATGATGTAGTAATATAATATAACTAAAATATCTTGAATAGATAAATTAAAGTGGCCATGAAATTGGATGGTGAGATTGCAGTAGCCCCGATAAAAAAACTAATCTAGGCAAAGATTTGCCTTTTATGATTTTGTAACCCCATTTTATTAATTAATACTATGGTGATAAGTATTTATTAGTAAACAACTTGTACATAGGATTAAGAATTAAGTTATTTATAGACATAAGGGAATTTGCAGCAATTATGTTTATGTAAATATTTGATATCTCCCAAGCCAAGAAGATTTTATATATCATAGAATCAAAATAACCAATCTTTTAAAGTATATGTTGTTACAACTTTGTATAAATTACTCTTCGAAACTATTAATATAACTCCAATATTATCTAAAATTTCAAGATTGCAGACAAATGTAAACATTTTGATTCATACTTCTTAATCTGTTCATAATATTGCAACATTTAAATCTCACTTAAAATCATATCTTTTAATTTTCCCTCTGTGTATTTATACTGTATAAACTATTATAAATATGTCATTCTACGGTTTATTGAACATAATGTCCGCTGGTACCAATAATTGAAAAGTACAAGTAATATTTGACAGTTCATAAATGAATATAAAAAATCCCTAATGTCTCACATTGGAAGAGTAAGATTTACTGCATGCTACAGTTCAGAAACCACTTATGAGTTTCTCATAATAAAAATAAATTTGTTATTGATTATACGTGACCTTGTGTATTGTTTCTTATTTGCAAATATCATTTAGTCCTTTGGAGACCACCCAATAACCCAGAAAAGCTGAAAATACCAAGCTACTTCAAAGAGATTTGCAGTTTCAAACCAAAACTACCTGAAATAAAAATTTGGGATTCATACCTTCAACATATATTTTTATAGAGGGTATATTTATGTACAACTACATAAAGTATGATGTAAACACGTTTTAGTGCCAAGTAGTCGAAATTTGGACTCACAAAAGGCGATGTACATACACAAACATAGAATTTAAGAACTTGTAGTCAAATTTTATGTACAATATTTCCTTACTTTGGTTATCTGATTACAGTTTTGCACAATAATCTAATCAAAATGTGTTATGGAGTAAATAAAAACCATGTACCGTGTATTACAAATTTACCGTACTCGCTTCAAATACAAACTTCCAATATATTGAAAGGCAGTCTCCAAAGGGTTTAAATTAACTTTGAGTGTATTCATTTTGAAATAACATACTAAAAAAATCAAATCCTATTTGTGCAGTATAATAATAAACGATACAATATTTCACAATGTAGTTTTATAAAACCTCATCTTACAAAAAAAAAATTGTATATGTAACCACATAGGACCATTGTTTACATGCCATTTTTACATGATTTTATAACTAATAAAAAAGTTATCTTAAAGATTCTCTTAAACACGGTATGAAATTGTCAATATTTATGACAATAATGCTCAACTTACGGTAAATATATTGAATTTTCTAGGTTTCTTTCAAAAAGTATTCCTCAAAAAGTCCTGATAACCCGTATCATTCACTATTAACAAATGATGATGGCTGTATCTGAATAGAGTGAAAAAGGGGCTAGCTGACTTTGGCTCAATTAGAAGCTGCCATTGAGATTTGAATAAATTTAGAAACACAAGCCCACCTTCAATCATTGGCCATGAAAAGTTTAACTCCTCCCCCCTATACACTTTTTAAGATTACTTACTTATTCATTAGCACAACATTAAGAATATTGTGAGTATCATAAAATAACTCAATTGATAAACTTCTTAAATTATTCTTAATTTGTGCCCAGACTTAGGTTTAAAATGATTAGTACAACGATTCAAGAACGTGTTCCTGCCTCCGCAACCAAAGTAGTGAAGCTGTAATGTGCTTTACAGTTAATAAAATCACAAATACAAGACCTTTTACCAAGTTGCTTAGTATATAACTGATAGAGAACCATTGCACATTGTTTGTTTAAGACTACTCTACAAGCTGTAAATCTCTTGAGTACACTACTGTACCGATAATTTTGTCTGCTTTGATATATATGGATGAGTCACTTTTATAGAAATAAGTGGGCCTACTTCAATATACATTGCAACGTGTAAGAATAGTCTTTTGCAAATTTTATGTCAGGCAATTTCAGTGTGTATTATAAAGGTACAAATATATGATAAGATAGATATGAGTTGATAATGCCTCCCCTCAAAATTACAAAATCTGCCAAATACAAATTATTTCCTTATTTACAAAACTCCTAATTTCTACCCAATTTGGAGATGTATATCAGAGATGTATTAATGGATACATGTACCTATAAGTTTTTTATTTTGATCTCTAGGATAAGCAGAAAATCACTGATTTCAATTTTGTATCAACCAAATAGATCCATACATATTTAGTATTATAAAATGCATTCCAAATATTTTTAATGACACTATGAAAAACTACCAGGTATGAAGAGACACAGTTAAAAAAATTAACCTAAATAGTTTATAAAGAACTCTAGGGGTTTTCTTTGCTCATAGTTTTTATAGTATTAAAGAATATTTGACACTCAAATCATAAATTTATCTTGATGTGGGGTTGTGACTATTTTCTTTTTTAAACTTTATAAGGTTTTAGATTTTTAAGCATTTAAAATGTTTGATTTTACATTTTTTAATTTAGAATTTTAATTCTTTCCTTAACTAGGAAACAACATTTAGATTATACATTTGAATATTATGGCATTGCCTTAATTCAGTATATGTATACATAAATATTGATTAAAATCTGTAATAGTTTTGTATTTATCATCTTCAATTTTATTTTATTGTTAGGCTAATTTCTAGTTTATTGACAATGCACCTTTTCATTTGTGAAAATATTGACTGTTGAATAAAGATGACTTATCACTTATAAATGATCAAGAAACCACAACTATGAGTCAATAATGTTACAGTAATTCTAATCCAACATTAGTGATTTTTGTACAATAAAATTTAATAAAAATACTGTTTGGAACCATTAGTGATGTATTTCATTCACTGCACAGCATTATATAGACAATGGTAGTGACATACCATGGTTGGTGTAGACAATGGTAGTGACATACCATGGTTGGTGTAGTCAATGGTAGTGACATACCATGGTTGGTGTAGACAATGGTAGTGACATACCATGGTTGGTGCAATCGTTCACATTGCGGAGGTAGAAAAACGTTTTTTTAATCGCAATTAAAAAACGAAATATAAACCAAAGTTGTCAAACATGTAGTAAAGCATGTTGAACACTTATACAACTCAGATCTTAAATTATAAATTAATTACAGATAAAATTCACCTAATACAGTGTTACAAGTCCGTTTTCAAAATTCAAAGAGAGATTTCAGATAGAACAACAACAATTTCTTTAACAACAATGAAGCTATTTTATAATATAAATAATTAACTTAATAAACCTCTGAAATACAAAAACAGCTGTTTGTAAAGCAGTCTGTTAAATGATTGTATGGTGCAAGCACATTTTCAGCTGGAACAGCACTGACTAGATTATAAACAAACGGAACCGGCTGAGAAATGCTAATAATGAACTAGTGAACAGCATTAGGCTATGGTAACAATAAACAAACTGAGGTAATAACACTATACTGTGCCCTCGACAATGGAGAGGGTCATACTTGCCTTCCTAGCTAAAATGCAGCATGGAAAAAACAAAACAGTTAGAGATATCAAACAATAGGTTCATCATTTTACAATTGTACAGTAACCTGGATTACTATTTGTTTTGAGTCTTTATTTACGTTATACGCTATGACAAACCAACATGGTTCCAATAGATATAGAAAAACATTGCGATTGCAAACAATCATTTAATAATGATGCCTTGTCAAATTAAAGCTTTGATTAACCTGTTAAGCTCCAATGTTCTATTAGTTGAACATTTCAATTTCGAATATACATTATTCATTAGTAAAACCAGTTTGTGTCTCCATAATTCACACATACAAATTAAAACACTTTTATTAATTTATAATAATACATTATTTTACATGCTGAATAACAATATACTATGTGTTCTACGTACAAAAATATAAGTGGGTCAATAAATTGGAAATTAGATAAAGTATCTTCTCTTGGATTAAAAATATTGTTTACCTTTTAACGCTTCCATCTCTCAAGAAAACTGGTAGATATAGTAACACAATTAATAGAAATTATGAAGAGTATACACAGAAAGTTTTAATTAATTTATTCTTTAGATATTAATAATTATATGTTGTTACCAGCTTCCTTCAACATTACATTCATTAAATTATTTATAAAAACAATTTTCCCTATTATAGGCCACACAAATAGATTTTATTTTCAATACTCAAGCTTTAAGTTACTTATTTTGTAGACAGTACAAATTATATGGTGATGATACCAAGTTCCCTTGGACATTTAATTTATTCATTAATTGTTAAAGCAATTTTTGCTATTACAAGTTATTTTCATTACTCAAGCTGGTTAAGTGGTTTATTCTGTAGAGAATAAAATTATATGGTGATGCTAAGCTTCTTTGGACATTACATTCATTAATTATTTGTAAAAGTAATTTTTACTATTTTAGGCCACGTTAATCCATTTTATTTTCAATACTCAAGCTTTAAGTGATTTATTCTGTAGATAATAACAATTATATAGTGATACCAGCCAGCTTCCTTTATATAAGAAATGTGCGACCCGGAATGGTAAAAACTTCACATGCATGAAATAAGTTTACTCAAACATTCTAAAATAACTTTAATACAACTCTTTTCAAAATGTTATTTACATATTTTGATATAAATTTGTTTTGTTCTAAAATTTTTTATCTATAGATTCAAATAAAAATAGTTTCATTGTATTAAATATATTTTCTACTTTCCTAGTATCATCAATAAACTCAAAATGTCAAAACTTATTTTTCTTCTTTATCCCTGCCTGCTGTTTTTTTGGTTATTCTTGTTGGCATTGTAAAAAAGGAAAAAATAGGGGTTACAAGCAGACAAGACAGTTTATCTTTGACACAAACTGTCATGTAACCTAAATTGTTGTTAAAACAGAAAGGAACATAAGGTACTTTGGTTTCTGAAATTTGGCAACACTGGATATTATATATCCCATTTGTGTGTTCATTTTAAAGTACCTATGTTAAGAAGAAGAGGAATAATCTTTTCAATCTGGTAAAGGTAACCCTGATCTTCCTAGCCTATCTAAACTCATATAAAAAACCTGGTATTTTGCCCTCTAATCATAAAAATCCAAAAGATTTCCAGAGCCTATTTATTATGATGGTTTAAGTTCCCTCCAAAATAAAATCCTAGATCTGCCACTGGACTGCCTCATTGTCGTCATGTATTAGCTCCTCATCCACTTCAAGAACAATCGATCTTTGTATAAGGGTTACTTTGAATGTTTTTCATGAAAAAGCAAGTACTCTTAAGGCAAAAAAATAAACATTTGAAACCATAAAAGATGTCAAAAATGGTTTAGACATTGTTTAAAGTTAATTACATTAATACTATGGACAAAATAAAATCCTAGATCTGCCACTGAACTGCCTCATTGTCATCATGTATTAGCTCCTCATCCACTTCAAGAACAATCGATCTTTGTATAAGGGTTACTTTGAATGTTTTTCATGTAAAAGCAAGTACTCTTAAGGCAAAAAAATAAACATTTGAAACCATAAAAGATGTCAAAAATGGTTTTAGACATTGTTTAAAGTTAATTACATTAATACTATGGACAAAATAAAATCCTAGATCTGCCACTGAACTGCCTCATTGTCATCATGTATTAGCTCCTCATCCACTTCAAGAACAATCGATCTTTGTATAAGGGTTACTTTGAATGTTTTTCATGTAAAAGCAAGTACTCTTAAGGCAAAAAAATAAACATTTGAAACCATAAAAGATGTCAAAAATGGTTTAGACATTGTTTAAAGTTAATTACATTAATACTATGGACAAACATAAAATCCTATAAAACTATTTTTTTATCTTTCCTCTACGTTTTCGACAATTCTAAAACCATTTTTTCACCTTAACAGGGCAATATCCCTAAAAACATATTTATTTGTAAATGGAAAGTTATATTTTTATGACTAGAACATTGCGTTGATTTAAAGCTGATTTTTTAAATTATAATACTACAAAATCTTTTCTCATGTGATATTTTAGAGTAGTTAACTTAATCTTATTTGACATTATGATCAGTCTTGTACATATTACTTACACATTATAGAAAAAAAGTGGATTCCTATATATTCATACATACCATATAAAATTTTATAGATTTTTATATCAAATCTTTATCACACTATCAAAAGAGAGACCCTTTGCTGTTTTTCCATCAATCATTTTAAAGAGAAATCAACATGATCTCTTAATTTGATGTAAAGCACTTAAACCTGAAGTTTGAGCATATAAAACCACCTTAATCATATAGAAGTCACAGATGTTTTTCCCAAAATGTTCAGAAAAATAACATTTAAGAAAAGTCAAAAGCGATGTATAGTAGATACAAGGTAGGTAGAAGAATACAAGAAAGTAGATTAAGATCCTTTAGGTATACGAAAAGGATATGAATGTGATGAAAAAGAATTGGAGAGTCTGAAATTTTATAGTGTTAGAAACAGGTTAGAGATAAGAGAACTTTAGATGAGAAGTGCCCAAAAAAATATGCCCTCTCAATGGATGAGGGATAGTTAATCACATAACAATACAGAAAAAGATATTGTACTCACTGATGATTTTGTTGCTGATGAAGACTTAGTTGTACTTGATCATCGGCTAGGAAGCTGCATCTCGAGCAAGCTCTCTTGTTGTGCACCTTGAAGACATGAGTGGCCAAACGCTCAGAACGGGCAGCCTTGTATTCGCACAAACTGCAAACATAAGGCTTAAGATGTGTGTTGAGATGTCTTTTCAGACACCAGTTATCCACACCCGACCATGAACAGTAACAGCAAGTGTAGCGCTTTTCTCCTGGTTTCCTTCTTGGTGCTTTTTTATCCTCCGTCTTTTGAGGAGCAAAGCCTGGGATACTTATACTCTGGACTGCTACAGTCTCGACTTGCTGAACTGGAGGTGGCCGGGGTTGTGGCTTTGGAAAGTACTGAATGGTACTAGTTGAGGTTGAGCTATCTTTGGATATTGTTTCTTCGTATCCTATTTATATCATAAGGAGTATCTCGATGCATACGAAGAAAATGTTTTTTCACATGATCAGCTCTGTTGAACTGTTTTTGGCAGATATAGCAATGAAAGGGTTTTTCATCTCTATGAATATTTTCGTGGCGAGTAAAAAGATCTCTTCGATCGGTTGCATAGTGACAATATGTACAGTTATATCTCTTTGGGCTGATTGTTGTAACGATTTCACTCGATTTCTTAGGGGCAGGAGAGGCAGCTGGTTGGGGTGAGACTACTTGACGGGATATTGTAGTCTGAACTACTTGTGGTTGCTGGACGACAATTTGTTGCGTAATAGGTTGATGTGTAACAGTTTGGGTTTGTGATATAACTTGTTGTGATAATGTAGAAGCTAATGTTTGAGATAATGCTTGTTGGAGAGGTATAGTCTGCTGAGATGTAGAAACTAAATGAGGAGAAAGCTCTTGAGATGGAGCGATTTGTATTTGTATTGTTGGGGGTAGATCTTGGTTTTCTTGTTGAGTGATGACAATTTGCAGCTGAGGATGTATTCCAGTTTTCTCCATGTTGTGCTGCTGCAATTTGTTGTAACTGATTGGCCACTTCTTCTGGAACTTGGATATGTTCTTCGATAACATGTGTGATTTGACCCTCCTGGGCTTGCAACTCCTGCTGCTGCAATTCTTGTTGGTCCATTTCCTGGAGCTCCTGCTGTTGAAGTTCATGTTCAAGCTCTTGCTGTCGGAGTTCCTGTTCATGGAGTTCTTGTTGGTTGCAGTTCTTGTTGGTGTAGCTCTTGTTGATGTAGTTCTTGCTGATGTAGTTCCTGCTGGTGAAGTTCTTGTTGATGGAGCTCTTGCTGATGGAGCTCTTGTTGATGAAGCTCCTGTTGATGGAGTTCTTGTTGATGGAGTTCTTGTTGATGTAGTTCTTGTTGTAGCTCTTGTTGATGTAGCTCCTGTTGATGTAACTCCTGCTGATGGAGTTCATGTTGCATTTCCTGATCTTGCAAGTCTTGTTCATCGTGGTCAGGATGAACTGGAGGAGACAACTGTTGCTCATCTGGCGAGGTTGGAGGTGGTGTTGAGGTTTGTGTGGAAGTGGCGTTTTGGTGTGTCTCTTCTTCAACACCTTCATCTTTAGCTTGATCCATAGGCTCTCCTTCTACTAGATTTTTTAGTCTCTCTAAGTATTTGGTAACTTCTTCAAGTACCGGATTCTCTTTCCACAAGGTAAGTGACTCTTGGTTTGGGTCAGGACAGATATTGTGTTTGTCGAGCAAGATGCATCCGGACACATCTTGCCCATGCACTCGCGTAAGGACACTGAGGGCACTGAAACACTCTCAGATTGGCGTGAGTTCCAAGCCAATGTTCAGCAACTCTTGAGAGAAACCCAACACACTCACACTCATTACATCTAAACAGTTTTTGTGCTGAGTTTGTAACTAGCAATCTTAGAATCAGTCCATGGTATGGACTCATCACTTGAAATCCAAGTGTCTTCTTCTGCTCGTAGCTTCTCTAACTCCTGTTGTGCTGATAAACTGAATAACGTTGTTGTTGGAAAACCATTCTGAACCAATGCTGCAAGTCCAAAAGCACTCAAAGAGTTGTGACCTTCTTCTAGTTTGAAAGTTTCACCATCATACTCTTGCATTATCCTCATGGTTTCTCCAGCTTCCATATCTGTTTCGCCGTACAACTTTTTTGTGATTTCTTTGAACATATCTTCGTAGCAGTCCATCCCCGGGACAGCCACACTGGTCATATCCAGCTGCAGACCCTGCAGCGCATCGGAATCATTGCTCTCATCAGAAATGTTGATGTCTTATTGCACCTGTAGAAGAAAAAAATAATTAAAAAATAATTTAACTAACGTAAAACTACATTTAATATTAAGGCGAAAAACAAATTTTTTGAATTTTTATGTTGGATACAAGGACATCTGTAAATTTTATTAGCTGGAGAATTTTTTTTTTTTTTTATATCTATGGGATTGTGCACTTTCACTAGGTTTCTGAAGGCCAACAATTAATCAATATTACTACCTTGAGGTACTATCTAAACTACGTCAAAGAGTAAGGAAAAACACGGCCCGAAATGTGGTAGGACAAACTATGTGTTCTCCACCAGGGCAATGCACCAGCTCATTCTACATTATCTGTCCTGAGAGGTTCCTCAGTGTAGAGATTCCTAGCCAAGTACAGCATGCCCGTGTTAGAACCTTATTTCACCAGATCTTGCACCATGTGACTTCTATCTGTTCCCTAAGGTGAAATCTGCATTAAGAGGGAAAAGATTTGAGCCTGTGGAAACTGTAAAAGACCTCTGCACGTGTCCTGAAGGAGCCGACAGAGGATGACTTCCAGTACTGTTTCCAAAAATGAACAATTCACATGTAGCGTTGTAGGGATAAAGAAGAAGAGTTTATTGAAGATGATAATAAGTGATTATGTATAAAATAAAAATAACACTTTTTACAACGTAAGTCTTGTTATTTAATAGCCACACCTCGTATGCAACTGGAATATGAGTTCTGAGAACAAGGGTTCACTTCTGGTTAATTTATACCTTCCAATTGAACCTCACTGAGAACAGTAAAACCGATGTGCAATCCAATGGATGTCAAGGAGCAGCACATTACTAACTGTAAATATCAAGATATTGAGGTGAAAGGGCAAATCGATAAGCCTAGTCAACTGTGGGAGGATTACTGTTAAGAGTTGGTGGTGCTCCCCAAGGGCTAAGGCTGAACAGTTACTAGCCTGGACATAGGAGTGAGGAGCGAGCGACTCCTACACCTTTTTCATTGGAGAGCCTGGTACAGAGCTGACTCACCTTCTTAAAAGGTGACAGTATTAACATATAGTACCCACAATTCCTCCTCATGGATCTTGATGAGGCAGTCCCTATCCCCATCTTACTCTCCTGAATGTCCTGTCACTCCAGAAGCAAGCACAATGGTCAGTTTTAGGATTAAGTGCAATGATAGTTCTCTCAGCTTCTTGTTCTAAGAGAGAAAAAAAACTGGAGTACGATAACAATAATTGGTACTGAGTAAAATAGTAAAATATTTGACAAGCACAATCCACATGAGCCAAGAAACACAGATGTGGACATAGTAAGTACTGAAATATGGCAAGTTAATAAACAATAACTTTTATTCATTAAGAGAAGTCCAGAACTTGCACTTACTTTTTCACTATGTTGAGAAAATGGTTTTATATTTTATGTCATATATTTTCATTTTTATTTATTGTCATTTGTCAATTTTATCTTTATCTGGCAGAAGTTTTTGGAGGAACAATGATTGCTTCTGGATAAGACAGTAGTTGTGATAAAAAAAATCCAAATTCACACTGTTTAGAAAGTTGGTCATCTAAACTTGGCATTGTGACCAGCACTGATCACAAGCAGATTTTAAAAACCATAGCTGCCAAAAATATAAATCTAGTTCAGTTTAAGAATTCTTTAATACCAGTAAACAGTATTTTAATTTAAGTACATTTGTGAAAAAAGAGACACTGTAAGCAGGTCAACATACATACATACACATACTGTCAACATGTTAGTTTGTATTTTGAACAATAACCATTTATAATCACTGAAGAGATCATGGTGTTGTGGAGGATGAATACATTACTTGTTATACTTGTAAAACCATACAAGTAGGGTAAACAGGTTGGTACTGTTGAGACCATAAGTAATCACACAAACAGAGGATGTAATTAATTGATCTATGACTCTTTTGGATGTATCTTGAATATATTCGTCTAGATTTGAATTAAATCAGCTGACAACAATATTACATAATTAATATCATGCGTATTTCGCAATATTATGATCCTTATGGAACCACACATACCAAATTTTACTTGATTTTGTATGTAATATAATGCACTATGTATAATTTTTTAAGCATTTTAAATTCACTTAAAGAAGCACTACAAAAAATGTCCAAACATTTAATAAGTTTTTTTGTAATATTGATGGTTTTCAAAAGTTAAAATATTCTGTTACACAGCTGGAGGTAGAGAAAAAAAATGAAGAAAAAGCTTTTAGTATATTTAATAAACTTTAACTTCATATAAAACAAGTTTTAATTTGAAAAATGTTCTAAAAGAAATTAAAAAGACAGACAAGTACATTTTCTTATATCTCAAATTTATCTTGCACCTTATGCTTGTGAACTTTTGCAATAATCATCATTAAACAAAAAACTTCAAACAAATCCTATAGTGTTTTACGACCTTTGATGGAATCTCGTCTACTCCACAAGATAACTTAGATTTTAGTGAGGATATTGTTGCAATGACTTCCTTTGTGTTAGTAGGTTTTAAAAATAGTAATCGGGTATCACTTTGTGGGAGGGTAATTTGGTGAGTTATTATTGTGTTTTTAAATTGTTCACGATTGTTTTCCAATGTGGAAGCTGCTATTTTCGAAAAATATTTATTAAAGTGTTCAGCCACAAGAACAGGGTTATCCTCTATTTTGCCATCCATCTCCAACTGCATATTTGCTTCACCTTTTTGTTTATTTTGTTTCTCCGAGTTGATTGTGTCCCAGATGGCTTTACTCTTGTTGTCAGCCTGATTAATATATTCTGCTGTTATGCTTCGTTTGAGATTTCGGAGTTTAAGGTCGTAGGTTTTCTTTTTTTCTGTCATTGCTATTTTGTCATCATTATTTCCAGTTAGTTCATATCTATGTAAGGCAGTTAGAAAGTCTTCTTTTAGAATTTTTACTTCTTCATCGTATTGTACATTAAGCTTCCTACTTGGTTTTGCTTGTGCTTTCTTCTTAGGACATACATGGTCTAATGTTTGTCTTACTGTTGTTAAAAACAAGTTATAGCTCTCTTCAACATCTGATGCAGCATGCACGCTCTCCCAATTTTCTAGAAAGAATTCGTCTTTAAGTATGTCAAGATTTTTCCTTGAAAATATTCTCCTCACAGTAGCTTCTTTCTTAGAGGACAAATTTGTTTGCATGTTGACGGTGCAAATCTGGCCAGTGTGATCTGATATCCCAGTCTGTACTACTGTAAAGTTCACCATATCTTCTGATATGTTTGTGCAAATACAGTCAATAGATGTTCTGGAGTGATAAGTAGTCCTTGTCTCTGGGAGAGATAGCCGCTTGATACCAAAAGTTGATAGTTCATCCTCAAAGAAAGTGTTGTCTGTATTTACGGTTAATCTGTCTATATTGACATCTCCCATTAAGATTTGGAGTTTAGCTTCAGCTTTATATGTAGTAAGTACGTCAGCTAATATGTCAACAGCTAATTTGACTTGTCCTCCTGGAGGACGATAAACACCAAGTACATAGAGTGTTTTATTCTGGATATTAATTTTTGTTAATGCAGTTTCACATACCAGTTCCACGTTCCTATTAGATATGTCTATTGCTTCTGTTTTTAGGTTACGTTTTTCCTGTACATAGATTGCAACTCCTCCCATTTTATGATTTTTCCTACTGTAAGATGTTACTAATTCATATCCACTAATCTTGGTAAGTAATAGCTTTTCTGTGCTCAATCCATGTTCAGAAAGTATCAGTATTGTTGGTTTTAAATCATTCATTAGATGGTTTATTCTCTCTACTTTTTTTGATAGTCCTTGGACATTTTGATGAAATATAGTTATGGGAGCTATTTCATCTTGCGTAGGATAGAATTCCAAAATATTTTGATTTTGTGTTTTTTTGTAGCCTGTTTGTGCCTTGTCTTTCTTGGACGTCGAAATTCTAAAAAAGGAGCTTTTTCAGTATGGTAATACTGATCTGAAGAGGTGTTGTTCGTGAGTTTTGACTCATGTCCATTTTCCTGGGTTTCTTGGTGGTCTTCACCTACTGTAATGGGTGGCAGCAAGGTGTGGTGTGTCATGGTTGAGTTCTCTTGAGTAATCGGCAAGGGTGTGTTATTACCTTTCTCCGTATTTTCCAGAGTAGAGGCACTGTGAGTCTGAAGTGTAAGAGATTGACTTAGTGGGATGTGTTCATCTGTTTGCGCGTGTGGTACTATGTGTGATTCAGCCCTAAGATGTTTTGCTAGATCGTTGTCCGAATAACTGTTCATTTGCTTCACCCATTTGCTTAGTGTGTCATTTGCCACTGGTGAGAAATATTTGAAGGTTTTTTTGTGTCTTGTAATTGCCACAATGCAGTGTGATTTAGAGTTGTAGAGCTCCTCTTCTGGGATCTTTGATGTTCGTACAACCGCAATGTGGTCAGTTTGTTTTCCTTGATATTCGTGGATAGATGACACATCATACCCTAATTTTTGTAGCTCCAGTTTTTCAGATTGTTTAAACACTAGTACTTTGTGTTCATGTTTGTCAATGTTGAGTTTTTTTATGTCGTCCAGTTGAAAAGTTTGTGTTTCTTTCTTTATGGAGCTGCATGTTGTCATTCCTTGTGGGTAGAAATGGGACATTAGAGCTGCCACACTGTTTGTGCACCTGTATGAATGGTGTAGAATTTTATCAACAGTTGTCAGCTTCATGATGTCGTAGTAGGTTAAGTCATGTGTTGTTCTATTTATATAAGGTATCTGGTTAATGTCACCAATGAGAAGGGCTTCCTGAGCATTTGCTAATGCGCATGCATAGAGTATTTCACCAGCGTGCATCATCAGGGCTTCGTCAAAAATCACTCTTTTGTAGGTGCCTCCCGATTCCATATATTTTGTCTTGTTTATCAGGAATGAGTGGACTGTCCTGCATGCATCCTTTGTGTCATCACGGTTTGGTTGCTTCTGGCTTAGTCTCTCTCGAAAATCTTTTGCCCCTTCTTTCGTAGGGAAAAGCACTAGGTCTCCATCTTTATAGTTATTGGTGATAAAAGTGGTTTTACCACACCCTGGTACTCCCTGAACCAATTTGATTTTGATGTTAGAGGGATCTTTAATTTGGAGGTGTTTTACACTTTTGTAGAGTCTGATTTGGTTCATAATGACTGTTTCGTCAGAGACTAAAATAATTTCATTTGTTGGTTTGGCACTCGAGGGAACCGAGTACTTGAAATTGTTGTTGCATTGAAGTTCTATGAAATGAATACCATCAAAGCCAAATTGATAATTTATTTTTGGATGGTTACCTAAAAGCAGTTTTCCCGTCTTAAGATCAATTACATCGTAACTGAATTTCGAAGCAGTCAGCTTCTTCTTAATTTGGTCCAATGTGCTGTTGTTTAGTGTGTTATTTTTGTAGAATTGGGAGAAATTTTTGAAGAAGTGTGTATTCTGCAGTTTTCCATAGTGTTTTTTGTTCTTCCATTGCAGCCACTGCAAAGCTTTGAACCATTGATTCTTCTAATATTTTAGTTGAGTGTAGAGCAGGGGTTACAGTCTCATTACTTCTCCAGACATTGTAGATACCTGTCTTAGGTGCCAAACGGGATATTGTAAGTTGTGAATTGTATTGATCCTCAAGTATTCTGTCCAAAGATTTTTTAATTGTTTTGTCAGTGGTATAGAATCTGAATCTATGTAAGTATGCATTGCAGGAGAATTGCTGAAAGACTTGAAGGATATCCGCAACACTGGTGATACCTAGTTGCAGCGAGCTAAGCATGTCACTTACATCCAATGAGAAAAGTACTGGGAATTTGATGCATTCGTTGATAGTTTCGTTTAAATTTGAAAAGTTTTTTCTTTCCAGTTGTTTTGCTCTGATGAGAAACATATTACAAAGTAGATCTTCTCTTTGTCTAAAAATGTCACAAAGCTATTGTATGAGAGTTTGTGTTCATTCACCCTTTTAAAAATATCCTCCGCTGTTTCTGAGGTTAATTTCAAGGAGCATTTTGTTTTTTCTACGTCAAAGAACCCAATCTCACACAATTTAGGTCTAATTTAGTCCATTGATATAATGGCTTCGTTTGGCGCACAGTTATCCTTTAAGCTTTTAAAATAGCTGGACTGGCTTTTTGCAATATAAGAATGAGGGATCAGTTTTTCTATTTTTGTTGCCAACTCGTCAACAAATTCATCAATAGTTGAAGTTTGTGTTATCATCTGTGTCCTGTCTGTAGCTACCCACTGTTTGAATTCTATTCTATCATCTTCTTCATAGTTTTCAAACTTTGCTTGTAAGAATGTTGTCAGATTGTCTTTTGAGGGACATGTTTTCACATCGCCTTAACATGCAGTTTTGAGTTGGATTTTCACATAAAAGAAGATTTTGTAGATCTTTGTGACTCTCTTCCAGTTGTGCTGCATGTATTAAGAGCAAACACATTTTGATGAATAGTACACACACAAACAGAGTGTGTTCCACTAGCACCAGCCAGAACACACCATTTGGGACAAACAGTACAAAACTTGGAGAAACCCTATTTTTATGTCAGGATGTTCCCTTTTGAAGTTTGCAAATATTTCATTGAGGTTACTTAAAATTAATCTTTTCTTCTCATATTTTTTCTTTCCCAGGCTTACTACATCTTTCATACCTGGCAAAACTCTTGATTGCTCGTCGCTTTGATAAAAATTTGTGACCAACTCCACAACTTCAGGACTGAGTTTCTTTCCTCTTCTTGGTTCAGGTTCAGCCAAAAGTCCTTTTTCTTTGTAGGGTCAATCGGGGCTAATATGAAACAAAAATGTAAACTTTGCAATATAACTTTTAATCTATTTGCCCTAACCCACAAACAAAAATTCAGCAATTTGTAGCTTTGTTTCCTCTATAGGCTAAGTTAATGGTATCAATAAATGTTTTATGTCATAAAATAAAAATCATGAAAAAAATAAAACAGTGTTTCACTTTAGCCCCAAGAAAAGGGGCTATTATGAAACAGCCAAGGGGCTATTGTGAAACATCTCAATAATTACCATATTATGAGCATCTGATTACTTAAAAACATATCAGCTTATAGAAATATATATAATCTATTATTTCCATAACCTTTAATTTGCTTAACTTTATCTTTAATGATTTTTTTTCATGTTTTAATATGGAAACTAAAATATTTCACTAATTAATACGAAAATAAGGAAGGATAAATTTTTTTTGAAATGGATTTAGGTATAAATAATCTAAGGGAAATTAGTAACAACTCTCAAGCTTTAAATTTGTAAATGTTTTATTATAAATTAGGCCAAAAAATAATGGTTCACAGAAATAGAAAGCTCAAAAATCAGAAATCACGATATAAAATCAACATCTTTGTTCATTCATTGTTCAAAAAACATTAACACAACCAGGGAAAACATAGGTAATTTTTTCTATTTTTGAATGTGGTCAAAGGGAAAGGTAACACAGCTTCTATATCCATATAATCAATATTGAATATGTCCCCTTCATTGTACACAAAATCGGTAATTTCATCATTGCAGCACCTTAAGCCTTGTACGGTAACTTCACCATCATCCATATCGACATGTTCTATGAGGCAGACATATTTGTAATGGGTTGATTTCCTCTTACCACCTTTAACATCAACTAAAACAAAAGTCCCTTTCTTTATATTTTCCTGAAAAACAGGTGCCTCATATGCAACAGGGTTGATTATGTCCTTTTTGGAGTTGGAAATTAAATCACTTAACGATTCCTCGTCAGTATCACAAAGAGACGGTTCATCACTATCAGAGGTATCTTCATCTATTTCTATCTTGATATGTCCTGCCTTTCTTTGCTTCTTTTTCATGGGCCTACTACTGTTTTCCATTTTTAGATACAACTGGTTGTCAGTTTGGGTAATTACTGTTGGCCTACCACTCGATATTTCATCTAAACTTTCTGCATTGGTTTTCTTACTTTCAGCATTTGAAGTTAGAGGATTACCATTACCCAGAGGAATAGATGATAGGAGGTTTTGTTTATTTTTAGGCCTAATCTTTTTGTTTGCGTTAGATTTCTTAGCAGTTTTTTCTCCTTTATTTAGCTTACTCAAGACATTTCAGTTCTTTTGTTTTCAATTTGTCATTTTCTTGGTCTTTTTTCAATTGCTCGGCAGCAATCCATTCATCGCTTGTAATTACTTTTGAGCTTGCGTCTACTCTTTTTCTCTTCTTTTTGGGAGCAAGAGTTCTATTAATTTTTGGAAGGAGCAGTAACATCTCAAAAGACGAAGAAGACTGTGACCCATCACCTACAGGTGATCCAATAAGAGACTCGGAATTGCTAGTACTAGGCTTAGACATTGTTTTATCAGATGTAGACAATGATACTTCTAGATCTCGTGGCTTATCTGATGTCGAAGTGCAAGGTGTTACATTGCCCAGAGACAGAGACTCAGTGACAGTATTTGGATTTTCAAAAGATTCAGCTGTTATGCATTCTTGGTTCCCATCACAGTTGGACCTACCAGTTTGTTTAAAAGCTCTATACCTGGCCAGCTTTTCCGCATCAAAGCGTGATACAGGATATTTAGCATGATCACATGGAAATATGCCTACATGGCTGAAGCCTTTTCTAATGTTATCTGGTGTCAAACCATTATGCCAAACCTGACAGAGTAAATCGACAAACTCATTCTTTTGCATCTTTCTTTGATTCAGTCTGTACCACTCGGTTACTTTTAAGTCCCATGCATATTTCAATGTTTTGAAACATGTTGTTGTCCAAAGGTTGGAGAACGTCTGTAGTGTGTGCTGGAAGTTTTAATTATTGTAACCTGATTCTGTCTAGCATACATAGCAGTGTGAACATCTAGATGGATCATATGGCCATCGTAAATCAGCAGAAGAGGTCTCTCTTTCACTTCTTGGCAGAACTTCACAAAAAAATCATTGAATATATTTGATGTCATCCATCCCTTTTCACTACAGGCATAGAAGGTGCCTGGCAAATCATATTGCCCTTTCCAAGAGGACCATAAATTTGCTCCTTGAAAAATTTATTAAAGGAGGAAGAAACTACTCCTGCTGCATTACAACAGCCCAGTACAGTAGTATTGTCCCTACCAGTTCCTTCTTGAGTACGGTGAGCTTTTTGGCCAATGCCTGATACAAACTTGACTCTTGAGGGATCCGAGCAGAATGATGTCTCGTCAAGATTGTACACATGTGATGGTTTATTTGCAATATCCAATTCCTCTATTTTTTTTTCAAGCAAATCGTAAAATTCATAAATTAGAAAAGGATCACTTGTGTTTATTTTGCGTGCTTTCTCCAGAGGCTCCATTTTTTTTAAGCTTAGTTTATGCCTTTTGCAAAAACCAATGTACCAATCATGGCCTGGACGATTGTCCTTGAATGGAACAGTTAAACGAATTTTGCTCAACATATTCCTTAACAACGTCCAAAACTTCAGTTCTTACTCAGAGCAAAACCATTTTTAGCCATGACTTTCAAGTGATCAGCTAATTTATTTTCAATCTCATTACTCAAAGCATGTTTGTGACCTGGAGGTCCTTAAATCAACTGCAGTTTCACACTTTTTTAAATAACGAAACAAGAAAAGTTGTTTTCAATTACTGAGTACTTTAGCAACACTACGCAATGATTCACCTTTTAGTTACTCTTTTCTTAGCTTCATCCAAAATGTTCTTCTGGATAAACTCTTTCTACTTCCTTTCTTTTTGTAAGTGCGCCACACCATTTTCAAAAATAACAAACACAACACTTAGTTACACATCGGGTGTTTTGAGGTTAGCTACAAATGGTAATGAACTAGACAAATATTGTGAAACAGCTGATTGGGAACTACCAGCTGATAAAAATTCCCACCTTTAACACAGAGTAAAAAAAAGAAGCTGCATGAAAAATCAAAAAGATATGCATTTATTTGTGTTCAAATGTGGTGGGTGGATACAAATTTTATGTTGTAGAATAGTGTTGTTCAAGTTTTGTTTTCTAAATAATCCTGGTCAGCGTTTCAAATTAGCCCCAACCACTGTTTCACATTAGCCCCAAACACTGTTTCATATTAGCCCCTCAACTTTGGTGGTTAATATTTTAGGTTATGTTAGACTTAAGACAAACATTAATAGCTAAAAATACTCACCAACTCCTCTAGAATGCCTAACAATTTAGTTATTGGGTTTTTGATAGTTATTTTTTTATGACTGAGAAAAAGTTTTTGCATTCCGTTTAAAAGTTTTTTTTACGTAAAATTCCCATGACTATGATTTTTATTTTTTTCTGTATATACATAAGTGGATTCTATGTATGTTTAAAATGGGTTTAAACTAAGTAATATACAAGCTACAAAATGACATTTTTTTTAGATATCCATCTTAACAAAAACTTAATAATTATTTACATGTTTCACATTAACCCCAAATTTTTGTGTGTTTCACATTAGCCCCGATTGACCCTACAATTTTTTGTGCCTGTCTAGCAGAATAATCAGACACTTCAAAGGCATCTTTGATTTTTGTTCTCGACCAATTCAGTGATGCTGGAAATCGTTAATAGTTGATATTTTCTTTTTTGATGAAAGTTTATTTACTTCACTTTTTATATTCTCAACAAGCAGGTTCCATTTCATCTGCTTTTTGTTCAGCTGTTTTTTGCAATTTAGGTATTTTTGGTGGCAACTGAACATCTAAAACTGTTTCAATTTTCTTTTTTACATTTTGATGCAGTTTTTTCTAATTTATTTTGTGGCATAACCAATTTTGGAGTTTTCATTCAACGCATGTAATTTAAGAGGTGAACAACCAATATCCGTTAAAGAGGAATTTAGAGAATCAATAGCTCTTCTTTTTGTAACTGAGTTTCAGTTTCAGTCGGCAGTGTAAAAAGATCATCATCATGTGATTCTTCTTCACAGTCATTTGGAGTAGAGAATATATTTTTAGAGCAATTGGTGCACAACTTTTCCCCTGGTTTTACCTTTAAACCTTTTGTGATACAGGCCTGACTTTGCTGAATACTTACAACTCTTAAGCCATTTTTAATGGGGTTTCTTATGTTTTTTAAAAGGATCACAACAGACTTTTTGAGAGGAATTGCGTACTTGGTCAAAAATAAACTCTTATGATGCAAACAAATGTTAATTATTTCCTTATCATCTAATTCACTTCTTATTTTAATCAAGTTGAGATTTTCTTCAGACAAATCACTAACATTTTCTAGCCCTTTTTTTGTAACATAAAGTTAATTTGTGGCATTCTGTCAGTTTTAATAGCCCTATACTACACTTATTGTCCATTTCTAATTGATTTAAAAGCAGGTTAAATTTCTCTTCTTTACAAATGCATCATAAAACAACGAAAATTTCAAAAATTAAGTTCCAAAAATTTGATCTATACAAGTATATGGAATATCATTAATCTTTGTATTAATATTAGGTTTTTTAAAGATTGGCACCTTAGTTAAAACTCAATTCAACACTCAGACACACACACTAACACAATATCATAAATCCAAAGAAAGGTAAACACCACTTTATAACCACCACAGCTTATAACACTGTTACCTCTTGGGACACTAGTAACAGACTGGCTCATAACTGTCAGATTACACTGCCTAAAAAAAGCAGCCTGTCATGACATGAAAACCTCGTGTTGCAACTTGCCCAGATTAGGAGGTAGAATATCTGCCTGTTTATTTCTGTAGTCTAATCTATTTAAACATGAATGTTGACATTGAACTTAGGTATAGTACTGTGTTAAACTAAGCTTCTATATAAATATTATAATAATTATAATGTTTATATAGAACATTATAATTATTAAAATGTTAAATTAAAATTATTAAAAATTTTATTTAATTTTCATTAACAATCTGTAGCCATTGAGACTGGTACAACCTCGCTTTGATTGTAATTAATATATTGTAACTTGCAATGGCCTTAGAGTTAATAGAGGGAAGAAAATACACAAAACTTTTATTTTATTAAATATTAAAGCCCACTTCATATAGATTAATTTAGGGGGGAAAAAATTCTTGATTATCTCATTCCCTTTTTGAGATATTTAATTTTACGCTGAGCCATGTTTCCCGTTTTTTAAATTGTAAAAAGTTCAAAAAATATTTTTTTTATAATATTTTATGCTTAGCTTAGGGTTATGTTATATATTTTTTTTAACTTCCTTATACTTATATAAACCTACTTGAAAATTTCACCAAGATTGGGTGCCAAATAAGTGAATGAGAATTTTTTTTTCTATCCTAATACACGTTTTACTGGGCACTATCCAAGGCTCGGAAATTGTAGAAACGACCAAACTTTAAAGTGCCATAACTAAAAAAGTATGTGAGATAAAAATTTAAAATTTGGTGGTGTTATTAATCTCTATATATAGAACAAATGTACCAAGTTTCATAAAAATCTGAGGTGTTTGGTGAAAAAATTATTTTTTTTCTGGTTGAATTGATGTGGAATGACCCTATAGGTTTAAACCGCTTACAAAAAAGACACTGGGTGATTTCAGTTCACACAGGGGGGGATAAGTACCCCTCCGCCGCTGGATTGCCGCCCTCTCCCAGTATCCCCACCACTGCACGGCACTCGCCAACTTGCTCTATCCCCTGACCTGGCGACTGCCACTTAGCGGCTAACCTCACACCAGAATGCAAGCTCCCTGGATACCTCTATGGCTACATTAGCCTGTTCAATTAATATTTTACGCGTGTATAGGCCTACACTCAAAAATACAATATACTTATAGAATAGGTAAGTAGCCGCAGTGGAAACAAAATGGAAAAACACGACCCACACAGCTGATTAAACAGAGATGAGGAGATGCTTGTCCCACTCCCCACCACTGGAGGGGGACCACTCAGGAATATGACCACATCCTGGCGGCGTGGGCTTTTCAGATATTTGCTTGCTGTGCAGGTTTTCTTTGCGATGCGGTATTATCTATAGTATAAATAAAAACCCTCTTTTTTATCTTTAGAAAGAAAACCAAAGAAAACTATTTTTTTTATTACCAATTTACACTTAGGTAATCAAGAGGAAAGAAATTTGTAAAATATAATCCTAATAACTGTTTCTAACCCTAAAACATGGTTTAAAGACCCTCACAAGTCCTTTGTATGTGTGTTATCCCCCACTGTTAGACCAATAAGGAGTTCATAGCATGTTATTTGAACAAAGGTTTTCTTTAATATTGGTGTTTATTAGTCCAACACATCTCAATACGTTGTTATGATGTAATCTATTATACCATTGCAGAAGTAAATAAATCAAA